>NC_082403.1:11726227-11743727 GCF_031168955.1 Gadus macrocephalus
AGAAATTGTGACAATATTGACATATTTAATGCAGGTGCGCTGCTCTGTAGGCAAATGCGATTGAAAAAAAGTAGCTACCTCATCTCTTCTTTTTAGAATGTGTTTGAAATTTGTGCTTTTGGCACGAAATAAATTGAAATTACGTGTCCCAGATCACGAATGAATAGATTCAATTATGTGACGTGAGAGTGTCACGTATTTCCGTGAGACTGGGTTGTTCACGCACACATAATTATAACACATAACTAACTTTACTGCCTCCTGAAAAACTGGTCTACTGTGGTCCAACACTAAAAAACATTTTCCTCATATTCATAAACATAATAAGCTGCACTGTCCAGCTCTGACCGTTAGATGATATATCTTTAAATGAAGAAATTGTGACAATAACGATTATAACCGTGTTGAAACTGCCCAAGGGGAGAAAAAATGAAAGAAAGAAAGAAAGTAACTTGGCGTACAGAATGCATCGACAGCCAAAAACTGCAATCACTGTCTACAATCATCTCTGGGTTATTGGTAGACATTAGCCAAACTGTGCTTGTAAGTCCAAGGCAAACAATCTGTGTTCTGTTGACTACTTTGCACTGTTTATATGGTTCTTCCAGGGGGCGACCTCAGATGAAAGGTGAGGGGTGGACCGACAAACAACAGACACATCTCACCATCTTCCTACCTCCTATTTGGTCCACAATCTCATTATAGGATCGGCCACACTGTCATAGCACTCATAGACCTCCACCTTAGATGTAGCCAGTATCTGTGAAGACCATTAGACATCACGCGCTGGGTTACAGGCGCTTTACGTCGTCTCTTTGGAGCGCATTCAGGCCTCTGAACGGGATCACCCGAACATCCCTCCCCTCTCTTCGTGTCCTTGTGTCCTATGTAGGAAGGGGGGGGGGGGGGGGGGGTCTGATTTGAAAAACGATTTGCAGATGTTGGAAGGGGAACGGCTGTATATGTTATCTGGGAGGAGGATAAGGAGGTGGGGGGGAGGAGGGGGGATTGAGTGGAATAAATCTGTCCCAGGACAGGATGGGGAAGCGTGCCTCTTAGATATCAATATTTCCTCCCTGGGAAGTTACGATGTAGAGGCTCTCTCTCTCTCTCTCTCTCTCTCTCTCTCTCTCTCTCTCTCTCTCTCTCTCTCTCTCTCTCTCTCTCTCTCTCTCTCTCTCTCTCTCTCTCTCTCTCTCTCTCTCTCTCTCTCTCTCTCTCTCTCTCTCTCCCTCTCTCTCTCCCTCTCTCTCTCTCTCTCTCTCTCTCTCTCTCTCCCTCTCTCTCCCTCTCTCTCCCTCTCTCTCTCCCTCTCTCTCCCTCTCTCTCTCATCTCACATGAACATACATACACATACACAGACACACATTCCTATTCCTCGATTAATCTTTCTCTTCCTCCTCCATTTTGTCCACACTAATGACCCCTTTAGGACCTTTTGACACCTATACAACCCCCCCCCCCCCCCCTTCACGGTCCTTCTCCCCTTTCTGTTTGAGGGCTCTTCTGGGACCTTCTCGTATCAAAAGAACATCAGATGACTCTCTATCTCTCTCTTCTCGATCTCTCTCACTCCTATCTCTGTGGGTCATCATCCGGGGAAGAGACAGCTGAATGTTCTCGTTGCTATGAGACCAGATAAAGATCGCAGGTAGCGGCACAGTCCTGAGTGGACATCAATGCTCAACAACAGTTCACGTGGAAAAATAAACCCTTCTCCTCCACATGGGAAATGTATACTAAGCATTATAAATTGTGTAATAAAACGTATTGAATCCCCTCGCTTGTCACAGCGATACGAGCACAGCTCCAGCACAGAACCCACAATGACCGCATTTACAACCAATAACAGCAACGGTAGCCATGATTCAGGTCCAAGAGACAGGCAGAGAACTATTGGTGCATGCATTTGGGGATTGTAAACACAACAAAACCCAGGGTGAGTTTATGAGCAATGGGCCATTTAAGTACAACCCCATCAACAAGCAAGAAAAACAACAAGCCAGAGCATTGAATAATGTCGGACATTTCAGGTAACTCTCCAACCCCTTAAAAACTAAAGTTAATTTCCCTGTTCACCTGCTGCATGGAATTCCTTCAGTGCTGCCAAGCAGACCAATAAAAACAGACCGCTGAGTCTCCTAGAGGCTAGACACGATAATAGCCCTCTCATTATGCACCGTGTACCAAACGGTTGAAATTGTGCGGAAATAAAGGAACACTGAATACCTATTTGTGTTTGTTTTGGAGCCATGGAGAAAAGGGGAGGGAATATGCACTTTGTCCTTCTGCACAATGCTCGTTACCCAGTATGCAAGGTCGCCATTCAAAAAGTGTTCCTTCGCTAACGCAAGCATCTAAAAGTTCATTAGGGAACTGTTCCGGGCAATCAGATAGGCGGTTATCGCTGGCAGCGGCGAGCAAGGGACATTCTTGTAAGTCTGGGAGCAGGTTTAAGATTGATGGGCCCGGCTTACTTAGATAATCACTGGCCCAAGAGGCGACGGCCGAAGCTGCTCCTTTGTCTCCTTCTCCTGGCAGCCGAGGGGAAGACGGGAGGATCGGTGGGAGGAATAGGAGACTTTGTAAGGAATAAAACGTACACCACAGACTAGGGGAATGAGACGTATCCTTGGATCGCAGCGCTGGAGTGTAGGCGGACAGGAGAAGAGGGGGGATTCTGGGGCAGCAAAGGCTAGGCTCCCTGAGCGGCGCCCTTCCAGAGCTAATAAATCATCAACATCACGTAGAGGGGATGGGGAGAGGGGGGGGGTCTTTACAGCCAGACGCAAAGAGCATGTTTGGTCCAATGTAGAGGCGGCGGGAGGGAAGAAAATAAACAAAAACAACAGCCAGGGATTGACCTTGGATTGTGAAAGGTTAAACATTTTTCTGAAAATATCTTGGGTAATTCAGCGGCTGGACGGCAGGAATCTGAAATGCGCTTTTCAACTGCAGCCAGCACTCGACAATCCCTTGGTTTATCGGGCCACAGAGCGGGGTTTATTATTCAGAGATAGATACCTAGAATTTCAACCAGGGTTCAGACTAAAGGTTTGAGCTCCAGTGAAACGTTGCAGATTTTAATCCGAGGCCCATGCCGTGACCCTAGCTAACGCGGTTCTCTGAAGGGGCGGCGGCCCAGGAGGGGAGATCATGAACAAGCACTCTATGGGTGTGCCCCTGCGCGGAATCACAGTCGTTCCTTCCAGCCGGTTGGAAACCACAGCGAGGGTGGGCTCCTGTGCGGTGTTATGTCTCTAAACAAACCCAAAACCAGAGAGGAACGCCAGCAGAGAGATGGAGGTGTAAAAGAGGGGAGACCAGAGGAAGTGGGTGTTGAGTGCTTCTCTCGCTCAGCTTGTTTACAGAGTCCTTAGATGGGTAAATAGGTGTGCGGTTGGGGGCAGGAGAGGTGCCAGCGGTTTTGGGTAGGGTGTTAGGACCCAGCAGGGACTTGGCTGGGAGAGGCCCGAGCCACCTGGGCTGCCCAGCCGGCGTCCGCGGATCAGTGTGTGTGTGTGTGTGTGTGTGTGTGTGTGTGTGTGTGTGTGTGTGTGTGTGTGTGTGTGTGTGTGTGTGTGTGTGTGTGTGTGTGTGTTTGTGTTGGGGGGGGGGCGACACACCCTTGGTAAGGATTTCTCGTCTTTTTCATTAAACACACATTATTGGTCAGAATAACGATTCCTCGTGAAGTTGTGAGTAATATGCAGCATCGATAGAACAGATGTATAAAATGTTACGTTGGGTTATTCTTACAGCGTTGAATCTGTTGAAAGGAAGCAGAAAAAAACTGGTGCTCTTTGAATGTGTATGTTCAAAATTCTAACCCTGTTCTAATTAATTGTTAACCAATGGGGAAAATGAAACTAGAAACCAGTAGCAAAAAACGATACCAGCTTTGGTTCTGAGGAGGAACTTAAGTGGCCTCCACCGAACTAAACGCTCGAGGAACGACTGCTGATCCAACAACATCAGCGGCAGCAGCAGCAGCAGCAGCAGCAGCAGCAGCAGCAGCAACTCAACGATGGGCAGAGCAATGACCGAGAGAGGGAGAAACATGAAGAAACAAAGAGTGAAATAGAGAGAGAGAAACAAGGATGCTTGCAGAGGATCCTCGGATGACACAATGCAGGCCACTGTGGCTAGGCCATGGCTTCTCCATTCACTGTGGTTTGTACAACATAAAAAGCACCACCCTGTTTGATCTCCAGACTTGACTGCGCCTCACAGCTTTGCAAAAGAAAAAAAACAACACACATTGGAAACCATATTCCCCAATTATTCCTCTATTACAACCCAAAACCATGCATGCACCCCCCCCCCCTTGAGCTTGGTAGAGCTACATGGAATAGAACATAGAACTCGAGTAGAGCCAGATGAAATAGAATATAGAGCTTCAGTAGAGCTAGATGGCATAGAGCTTGCTAGAGCAATATGGAATATAACATAGAACTTGAGTAGAGTTAGATGGAATAGAACATAGAACTTAGGTATAGCTAGAAGGCATAGCCATTTTCAGACTTTTCTATTCATGTTTAGGTCTCCACATATTTTTGTCTCACAGGTGCACAGCAGGAAGATAATTACCTGTGACAAATATGCTATTCTTATCTTACGATCGGCCTACTATCGGCTCTATGTGCTACTCTGCGGTCGCACACACTCTCTTACTTGAATCGTTTACACACTCGTGCAAAGTCTTTCCCTTGTCTTGCGGTTCACTCTGGATTGAGTTGTGAGCCGTTTGAGCAGTGAATGTGACCCACTAGCAGTGCAAAGCAAACAGTACACTGATCCTTTGAACCGTCAAGCCCGGTCCCTCCTCCAACCCCATGGTCGTGAATTAACTGACATCGAAACACCAGTCAGCAGTCCAGTCAGTCCATTTCCCTGCTAATGTAACCAAGTAGTAAATACGGTTCAAAGGTAATGGGGTTCAAATCAAACACTGCAAGATCAAAAACCCTTGATTTTTGGGCTCAGAGTTTTAAAAAGCATGAGGAGGTGAAATTTTCCCCATAGTACATGCTATGTTATAATGAGTGATGTTGTGTATGAGATAGGAGATAGCCACACGCTGTGGTGTTCACAAGTGCTGTCAGATGCTTAACCCTCACCAAGATGTAACCTCAACATTAACCACTCCCCAGCAGTAGCTGTATACATCCACACACATTGTGGCTTTAGCTTGCCCTTTAGTAAGGGTTTATCTCATTATAACAGTGAGTAACAGTGAAACGATATAGAGTACTATGTTCAAGATCACACAAGACATGCTAAGGCGTTGAAAGGCGTGACACTATCAAACATAATTTTTAGTTGACTGGCATTTGAAAAATGTGCTGTAAAACTGCAAAGCGTGTAAAGGACTAAACCTTACCCTACCATTGATTGATTTCTCTCTAAATGAATTTGTTCTGTGGAGAAAAGAGGAGGAAATCGAATTCTTTGCAAAAAGAATTCAGTGGAAAAGTTACGTGAAGAGTTGTATTTACAAGAAGAAGACGGGACGTGAACCAAAGGAAATCACAATGTTCAGTATGAGTTTCTTTCCAAGTAGTTCTAATTATTTAGACGTCAAAAGTGACAGAAGGCCTTGCCAAAAACCCATTATCAGACTTTTAACTCTGGCGGTTGATTTTCGCCTTGTCAGCTGTCTGGCCTTGGAGTGTCCATCACTGCAGAAATGTGGTTGGTGCCACCATTTCCCACTTATGGTGCGCTGTTGCTGCAGGATTTGCCCCTAATCGGAGGCTGGAATTTTAATAGCAGGCTCACAAATGTACCACCACTTCTCAGAGCAGACACCAACAATTTTATTTTGGGGGGAGAAAATATGTCCTAATGGTTCTTCATAATGGAGAAATGTCCTAAAAAAAATTGATTTCATCATATTCAGAACTTTCTTCATCCACTTGGTTTTTCTTCAATATCCACCCCACACTATGCTAAGAGGGACACTCAGGAGAATAACTCAATAACAAATCAAGGAAATTTTTTCCCAAAGGACTCAATCCCCCTAGCTAAACCACCACTAATACACACCTGCGGAAATAAATAGCAAAGGCATAAACACAGTTGACTGTGTTTCAATCAAAATGTATTGTTCACTTGATAATCACGCCATCATTTACTTCCGAGAGAGAGAGATACAGAGAGAGCAAGAGAGAGCGAGAGAGTGAGTGAGTGAGTGAGTGAGTGAGTGAGTGAGTGAGTGAGTGAGTGAGTGAGTGAGTGAGTGAGTGAGTGAGTGAGTGAGTGAGTGAGTGAGTGAGTGAGTGAGTGAGAGAGAGAGAGAGAGAGAGAGATAATCAGTCAAAGCCTCAACCCACTATCTAATAGTAGCCAGGACTATTATTTCCATACCACAGTAAGGGCTTCTATCCCCACTGACCTCGTATAACCCACGCAAGTATATATCCACATACCAACGGTGCATCCAGCCTGGTAAGGGAAAAGAAGAAAGAAAAAGAAGAGGACAAGAGAAAGGAATACAGCTTGTTGCTATTTACTATTTGTAACCATGCCCGGCATTTTTCCAAGTTTGAATAGCAGTGGCATTAGTTTTGTTGTTGTTTACATGAATGGGTAGTGTGTGTGTGTGTGTGTGTTTGTGTGTCTGTGTATGGTGTGTATGTGAATGTGTGCGTGCTTGTTTGGGTACAACTTTTGCATTTGTGCCTGAATTTGCATGTGCTGTGTGCATGTGCGCATGGGTGTGTGTGTGATGTCCTTCCTGCAGCTGTGTGTCGATTTTGCGTCTGCTCGCTCTCTCGCTCTCTCTCTCTCTCTCTCTCTCTCTCTCTCTCTCTCTCTCTCTCTCTCTCTCTCTCTCTCTCTCTCTCTCTCTCTCTCTCTCCTCTCTCTCTCTCTCTCTCTCTCTCTCTCTCTCTCTCTCTCTCTCTCTCTCTCTCTCTCTCTCTCTCTCTCTCTCTCTCTCTCTCTCTCTCTGCTAGAGCAATTATCTTGTTCCTCAAACCTGCCGTTAAATGGAAATCCTCTGCCTTAGCCAAGCTACACGCTTGCCTTCAGGTATGAACCAACCAAGCCCTTGTCACCCAGTACTCTCTCGCTCTTTCTCTCTCTCTCTCTCATCGACTCTCTCTCTGTCTAGCTTTTATTCCATCACATATTTTCAGAGGAGATGTGACTTCAGTACTTCGGTATTTGTTCCAGTAACAGGTGATGGACAGAGAATATTAAAAATGCCCCTGGACATTCCACCACATAGCCTGTCATACTGGCTGGTAGACAGACCCTGGCTTTAGTGTCTAGTTAATATTTTTTACGGCCTACATATTATATCCAAGCGCTGACTGTCATCAAGTTACAGTTTTTGCGTGTAACTCAAAACACTATCTATATATTTTTGTATATGTGTGTGTATTATATTTGTGTGTTTGTGTGTGTGTGTGTGTGTGTGTGTGTGTGTGTGTGTGTGTGTGTGTGTGTGTGTGTGTGTGTGTGTGTGTGTGTGTGTGTGTGTGTGTGTCTATGTGTTTGTATGTCTTCTTGAGTGCCTGTATGATTGTTTGGATGTGTGGTGTGCATTTTTATGAGTCTGTGTGTTTGTGTGTATGTGGCTATGTGTGTGTACTTGTATGTGTGTGCCCAGTAGCTGGTAAAAGGCTCCTCGTCTATACTGTTGGTTTAAGCTCAGCGGAGGTCTCTGGGTATCAGTCCCACAGAGACTGGCATGGGCTTCTAACTACAGCCAGATGTAGGACTTTAGGACTTGTTTTCCAATTGGCCAATACCACGGCAACAGGCCACACAGTGAAGGAGGAGGAAGAGGAGGAGCAGTCGGAGGAGGAGGAGGAGAAGAGAGGAGTGGGCACCAGTATCGCTACTTGACTCCAAATCTGCCCTGTCTCATGAGAGGAGACAGGCGAGAACAAAATCTCAGTGTACTTTATGTCACTATCTCCATCTATCCCTCGTTACTCTACCAAAACCCAAGATATTACTTTCCAGGATCGCCGTGACCGTCGGAAATCATGTCTTCCCCTCCACAACACGAGGGTGCTGAAATAGGAACAAAACAAACCATAACAGAAAGACGGAAAGCGAACTGAGTGATGGGCATCAAACTATAATAAAAGATCTGGCTGGAAGACTGGATGGAACCACACCGGTCTGTGGATCTCAGAAGTTGCTGTGCATGTCAGTTCTCCATCCTTTCCTTGCATCCTTTCCTCCCTCCCTCCCTCCCTTCCTCCCTCCCATTCATCCAGATCACTCATCCACTACTGGGGGAATGCACGACCCCGAGGCCACGTCTGATGCGCTTCTCTACCGTGACTCCGTATGGTTTTGGAAAGGAAACGTGTTTACTTAGGTTTTCCACGAGGAAGGACGAGAATCCAGAAATCTCTCTCTCTTTTTCTCTCTCTTCCTCGTGTTTGTTTCTCTCCGACTTACTCTGTGTTGCTCTTTCATTCTCCCTCTGTCTCTCTCTTTCTCTGCCTTGTCTTTTCGGTCTTCTCTCTCTGTCTTGATTTTTTCTTTTTGTCTCACTGGTGTGTGTGCGTTTGCGTGTGTATGTATTATGTATTATGTATTCATGCAATCGTTCTGATCAGTGTCTGTGTGGCAGTGGTTGATTGACTAGTAAGATGGGTGCGGCCATTAAGAGTGATTGGTGGATAGCGCGACTGACGTTAGGTCAGCGCCAACAGTGCACTGCTCCACACGTTGAAAAAGGGGAGGCATCGGGTGCTTGACAATAACACAGAGGGTAGGGGAGAAGATGGGAAGGCAAAGATAAAAAAAAAAAAAAAAGATGGCCCCAAATATTTGTCAAGGATCAGGGTGGTTATCGAACACCTCCATCGCTGCCACGCCACATACTTTGCACTCGCCTCTCCGCCCCTGTGCTCACACACCATCCATCCTGGATCGCACGGTATGAGACCCCCATCCGCCCTTGTGTTTGGAAGGCTTCTCCCAGTTCCCTCCCAGTCCAGACTAGTGCAAATAGACTTAATGCTCGAATAACAGTCGACAGAAGGCAGCGCAGAATGTTTCACTTGTTGGACTTGGATGGACATTTAAGGTCCGGAGGCAGACAGATTAGGACTTCTGAAACACCCACGGAGCAACCCCCCCCCCCCCATCCCTAACCCCTTATCCCCCTTCTGTTATTCATAGGTCTGCTGCTTGGGCCCTGACCAGACCTTCCACTCTAGGACTCTGAAGGGGTTTGAACAGAGGCTTAATCAGCGGGACAAACTCTGTCCTGACAGGAACATGATAATGAGTCTGGTACAAAGAATTACATGGAAACTAAAGCGGTTCAGGGGCTGCAGTTGTCAGAAACACACCGTCCCTAATCGATTGGCCCTGAAGGACAGATGGAACAGGGTCTGGCTGTGAGATGAAATAAGTGTGTACTCCCAGTCTAGGAAGATACACATCATGGCAGGACAGAGAGCGGGGGAGAACGGGAGATTGAGATTTGAAGAACAGAAATGAGTAGTCTATTCACATGTGCTCTCGTTTCTGTTTTTGTTTCCCACTGCCGCACTGCAAACCTGCATTCCACATCGAGTCAGCCCTGTGTCTTTTGCTGTTTATTGGATTGGCTTAAATTGTCCTTAAGAATTCTGTTTTGATGACGAGTGCCTGTAGTGTGTCGGTCTGCTCGTGCATGCCTCCATGTGTGTTTGTGTGCGATCTTGTGGACCTCTACAATAATTTCCACGATGGAGGCCAATTCTTTTTTCTTCCCCCCCTTTTTTCTGTATCCCTTCCCTCTGCCTTATAAATCCACACATATCATCGAGTGGGTACTTCGCTGCTGTTCGTGTTGTTCCTATTCCCTGTATTTTATTGGTGAGGGGGCCCTAGGCCTATTTTAGGTTCCATACCAACAGAGGAAAACACATTCACTGTCTCAGGATACACACTGACGATAATGACCCTGCATTAGCTTATCACACAGGCACACATGTGTAACAACATAGAGCCCCCCCGACCCGCCGAAGTCTGTGGAGGGTGAACAAACCATCTCAGGTGTTCTGCTATTGTGATATAGAGAGATCTTTCAATCGCTTTTGCTCAGGCAAATACTATTGTTAGAAAAACAAGTTGCAGTTGCTGCATTGGCATCTGTATCAAAGTAAAGTTAGTCAGTCTGCCTGTCTTCCTGTATGTCCGTCTGTCTCAAGCCTAGTCCTTCTCATGTGTCTGAGTGTGTGAGTGTCTAAGAGAGTGTGCATTTGTGTGTGTGCTTTTGTGTATGTTTGTGTGTGTGTGTTTGTGCGCGTGTGCGTGTGCGGTGTGTGTGCGAATAAATGTGTCAACCCGTCTCTTGTGGATTCACTCAGCTTCCAAAAATGTGTTGCCGTCTGCACTCTCCCCTTCTCTTCCTGCTGAAAGAAGGCACTGAAAGCAATTACAGATACATTCCAGATGTCTGGTGCGATGCGCACCAGAAAAAAGGTCTACAACCTGAGGCGCACCGTGGAGATAGAGACGGAGAATCACCCTGGTATGAGTGCCGGTGCATGAAAGGACAGTTCAGCCAACAAAGGATATGCAATGTCACAGATGTGGCACAATGTTTTCTGTTCTTCTGTGGCCATATACTGTGTATAAATATATATATATATATATATATATATATAGAGAGAGAGAGAAAGAGAGAGAGTGTGGGAGGGAGGCCATGTGTTAAACACACTGGGAACATGGATCCTATGTGTTCAAGGACAAGCTCGCTGACTGCAGCGCTGGCACATCTTCAATCAATAATAGACCAGCAAGAGAAGTTCCCCTTACTTCTGCTCTTCCCTGGCACAGATGTGAACTCACAGCCACAGAAGTTGTGGCCCAAATAAGATAATGTACCAAAGTAAATTGAATTTACACAGAGAATGAGTAGGTAAGTGTAGCGCTGTGTGATCTCTGGGAAACGGACCTTGGCATCGCTAAGCGAGCCGTTTCCACCTCTCCACCCGCTCGATGAACGATATCCTTGAGGATGTGGCGTCTGAGGGTGTGTGCATGCGTGTGTACACGCTTGTTTATGGGGAGGGTGTGTGTCCATGTGCAGCCGCAATGGGAAAATATCCCATGAAGTTGATTGAGTGTATAAATCAATGCAGACATCCCCCAGAACTTCCCTAGAAATAATTTCTTACTCGACACACGTCACTGGTTTGTAAACACCGCAATGGAAACCCCTTAGTTGCTTCTCTGTCTCCATGGTTTTGGCCTAGACCGCCCCGATGTTGTCTGCTGCCAGTCATCTTGTTTGCGTTGCCTTACGGTCGGTTCATACCTTGATAAGTCCCTGCTCTGGGACTGTAAACTCAACAGAACACACAATGTACATTTTCCATTTGCGACTTTTGGTGTACAACCTGCTCTATAAACAGCTGGCTGAATCTGTGCATCGAATCATGGCTGGCCGTATTGAAGAACTGAGAAACAGAGGAGATATTGGCTTCTATGGTTCTCGCCTAGTTCCCTTCTTATTTGACCAACGCATGAAGGACACCAAATGGTGAAATGATCCAATATCAATCAAGGCTGGAACAACTTGCCTGTTCCCAATCTTTACCATTGATTTTGACACTGCTGTCCACTCTGCATAGGCCTCAACCTAGCACAGGGCGCTACAATTGTACATTTGTTGGAGCCAGTGATTTGGAAGAAAAGTCTGACTGGGTCTGACCACCAATAGGAGCCTGATCCCCCTTAGAGAGGAGCTTCATGGTTAGGACCGTCAGACTATCATCGCCGCCCTATCCAGTGCCAGGAACGCCTGTCATCCAACATGTCAGCTGGAGAGAACGCTCCCGGTCTGCTCACATTGCCGGGGTAACGAGGTGAGAGAGAGGTAGAGAGAGAGGTAGAGAGAGAGAGAGAGAGAGAGAGAGAGAGAGAGAGAGAGAGAGAGAGAGAGAGAGAGAGAGAGAGAGAGAGAGAGAGAGAAGAGAGAGAGAGAGAGAGAGGAGAGAGAGAGAGAGAGAGAGAGAGAGAGAGAGAGAGAGCGAGAGAGAGAGAGGATGAGATGTCAGCTCGCCTGGCTTTCCGATTGCATGAGTAACCCCACGGGGGTTAGGCCTTGGATTCATTAGGGCACCGTGCGTGTGTGGTGTTGACATAGAAGGGGTCGATACGCTCCCTCAGACCCGCACCCCTGGACAAGTGTTGGAGTGAGGAGTCTGGATTTGTCATCTTTTCAGTTCCCCTCGCCTCGTTATGGCTGACTTCTCTCTCCAGTGGCTCTGAAGGGATCCTTCAGGCTGAACTAGGGCCTGGCCTATCCTGTTCCCGGTGTGAAAGTACACCAGAGTGCACATCCACTGTGCTCCTCTCCTGTCTCCTTTTTCCTCCACGTTTCAGCCCTGCTGCAGGTTCAAAAGTACCCCCCCCCCCCGTAACCTAGGGGAACAGAAACCCGAGACCTTGGGTAGCTAGTGTTGTGTCTACCTGCTGTACTGTAGGATGTAGCCACTAGATCTCCAGCTGTCTTGTCTCTTTTAGCCTAGAGACAGAGGGACATCAGGTTTGAATCAGCAGCCTGAATAATGGCAGGGACATGGAGTTCGGGACACATCCGTTGGCTGTAATGATTTGGCAGACATGCCTCCATACTCCATATTATATCTATCTTTCTGGGATGTATGACTCAAGTACATACATCCGAGATGTGGATCCGTGGACCGTGTGTGTGTGTGTGTGTGTGTGTGTGTGTGTGTGTGTGTGTGTGTGTGTGTGTGTGTGTGTGTGTGTGTGTGTGTCATGTGTCGAATAACGAGTTATGGTAAGCAGAAATAGATTAGGTTTTTTCAAAGAGAAAGCCTCTCAAGAAGTCTTTCAACCTCAATCTCAACACTTTCCATGCAATTATCTCCCCTCGCACTTCCCCCCCCCCTCCCCAATGATGATGATGATGATCATCATCATCTACTTCCATCTCTCCCATCTATTTATTTTTCCAGAGGGATCTGTTGCCATCCCACATCTCTTTCATACTCTCACCGCACGTCAGGAAGAGAGAAGGGATTCGGCGGTTTCTGCCCAAAACTCGGGAAGCCATCCATCCCCCCAGGCTCCAGCAGCCCCGGTCGGGTCAGGTTTGCTGGGGTCTGCCTGCCTTCTTTTGCAGAACACAACCAGGGATCCTAATGTTTTAAGAAACCACCACGTCTCTGGTTCACATTAGAGGCAAGGCGAACAGAGCTCCAGCACTCCGCCGGTGTGTCGGACCAGCGAGGACCGAGGAAGGGGGACGGGTGAACGTGTTGCCATGTGCGAACCACATGAAAGTAGGCGGTAATGGGTTCAAAGCTCTCTGTAATTAAATGCTGTGTTTGTTACTTGGCCAAAGAACATCTCCCTAGGAGCGGTCTGCACAGCCTCTGTAGCTGTTTACGTCCGCAAACTGAAACAAAAGCAAGTTAGCGGATGTGCTTGTGTTGTTGCTTTTCCCGGTTCCATGTTAGGACATGTTTGTGAACTCTGCCAACCTGTCCACAGGGCAAGTGAAATTTGTTTTTCAACATTCAAATGAAGCGGCAGAAAGGGCTCACTTCTGGGTGAGCTAAATGGATTATTATCATTTATATTTCCTGGTATCTCATTGTGTTGGACACCAGCTGCACTCTCTGATCTGAAAATAATGAAGGTAACATCTGTGTGTGTTTTGGTGGGCAAATGTGTGATGGAGAGCGATAGACACATATAAATAGGTAGTAAGAAAGAAACTTACAGTGTTACTGATTGATTGATGGAGTTGCAAACACAAAGTAGCACTTGGAATGGCCACAAAGTCACTGATTACAGCAAATAATTAGGACAAAAGGCCTCGATACACTGGTTGGTTCACAAATTGCCTAATGCCTCTGAGCCTAGCATTAGGAAACACATGTTGCTCACAGGGCTCAAATCCTGTACAGAAAAGATTAGCTCACAAAGCCAAGAGCACTTAATCATCACGTCTGAGAACAAAACTCCAAAAAGTGAATGCTCCTGAGCAGAACTGATGACTGCTGGTGAGGTGAATCAGTGAAAACAATACTTTACGCACTATATTTTAGTTAAATACCTTTGGGCGTTTGGCGGATGTGAAACATTTTCATCCATAATCACCAAGGTGGAAACCAAACCGATTGGGACTCTTGAGCTGCACAATATTTTCTATCATAACTAAATCATCATAATATGACGGTTCGTGAACCCTGGGTGGTATGGTATAAGTACTCACGCTTCCCATCCCACCTATCAGTGTGTGCCAAGTACAACTTCAGGTGTTTACCCTGGCCTTCGCTGGCATGGCATACTAATGTATGAAGGCTTAGGTTTAAAAAGTACTAACAGCTGGATGGCTCCATGTGGTGTGCACCTGGAATCACCTGCCAGCGAGAGGAGAGGCAGACGGGAGGTTTGCAAGAAGTTCCAGGGCACCACTGGGTTTCCAGAGACCTGCCCAGACCGTAGCACAACCCGTGGACGGTTCCATCACTCATGCTAGGGATGGTTGGTTTAAAATAACATGTTGAGGACTGTACATGTTGACATTCAACTCGTGGGACGTGTGTGATGTGATAGGTGTTTAAAATGGTTATCATGGAAACAGGATTTTTCTTTCATATTCTAGCAGGATATGGCCCAAAAGTGAGCTCTTTAATGGGGTCTGAAGTTCCATAAAAGCACCACTGTTCAATCAAACACCAGATGGTTATTGTGAGGTTTTATACTCCCAGTGCTGTCAACGTTTAATACCTTACAGGTAGCTCAAAAGGTAAAAGGTCTAACTTCCAGTCTCCCACATATGGCCCATCATGCTAAAGCTATATAAGGTTTGCAGCCGTGAACAACGTTGAGTTAGATGTTTTTTTGCCGCGATAGCGTGGGGATGATCTAGCTTTATGCTCGCAATGTCTTCATTTTCACTCCCATTCATTTCTTTGATCTCTATCTCTGTTTAAAACAACTACCATGAGAGATTTCTATTTGTTTGGGTTATCTGTGCGTTTGAAGCGCATGTACACGCCAAAGCTATCATTTTTTTCTCTCTGTCTCTACTTTCCGTCTCTTTATTCTTTCTAAATAAAGTGAATGGATTCAGATTGAGACTTGAATCCTCAAAGCCCATCACAACACAACCTTCCCCGGTTCTCGTTCTCGTTTTTAACTGTACACCTACGCATTTTTTCAGACTCAAGGCTCAGACTGAACAATAACAATAATAGGATAATAGCGTCTGGAGCCTTCGAAAAGATCTCACAAGTTGTTTACTTCAAGGCCCTTGATTCAATACCGGGCTCAGCATTCCCAGACATGTTCTCGCTGCATGTGAAGTACTACAGATAGTAAAAATAAACACTTGGCCCCGTGTATAAAACTCATAATAGGATGAAAAGTGGGATCCTTCCAGCTCCATGCTGAACCCATTCAGGAAGCTGTATCCGCTGCCTGTGATCAGGCCTGTCTTTGGAAAGCCTGAGGTTGACTCAATGCCAGACAAACACTCATCTGCTTGTCAATTAACCAAGCTCTAAAGTCTAATTGACCACCTGAACAGATGGGACATTTTGTGAATGTCTTTATGTGTACACAGACATGCACACATGCAAACACACAGACGAGCTATTATGACAACTTGTATAGGCAAGCACAAATGCATTATAAACATAGATTGCATATTCATATGTTTCTGGTTCCCAGCCTCCCCCTTGGTCAGTAAACAAGCAACGGAGAGCCGATGGACTTTCCTCGTTGGCTTCCGGGTTTCGTATAATTTTTCCATATACTCTGTAGGATTGGCGGGGCGAGAAGGTCCCGCTGTGGAGAAACCCTGGAAGACATAGGGAAACTCTCAGGGCACCGTGACGTCTGCCTGTAAAGCAGAGTTCAGCCGAGGAAAAAAGTGGGCCTGCCGCTGGAAGAGTTTGAAATGTCACGTTCTATTAAGCATGAACAAAAACAAGCTGGCCTATCGCCTGGCCTTTCATCCGCTCCTCCGTTCCTTTATAGAGTGCGCCTTTTGAAAACATGACATGCCGACCCAAAAAGCTCATAACGCACCATTGGAAAATTCAGTACTGTTATCCAGGAAGCGTTTCTTAGTAGGGGCCATGAATTGGCCCTGGGGCCTTGTTCGGGCCCCTGTTGAAACGAAATGTAAAAAAATAAATTCAAAAAGCTTGGCCTTGGGTACGAAGGGTGACGTCAGCGGCCGAAAGCAAAATGCTCTCGTTTGCATCTTTATCGATAAAGATGTATTGAGCAAGTAAGAACTATGAGAGTAAGAGACAATCATGCTAGATGGATTGGGTACTATTTGAGGCAAATACACAAGGGAGCAGCTAAACTAAAAGGAGGCCCAAATAGAAAATGATAAAACCATAATTGCCATAAATAGGTAGAGGTTTGGAACACTCTTTTTGGCCAACTCTCTGATGATCTACATATATATCTCCCTCTGTCTATCTCACTCTCTTTCTCTATCCGCTCTCTGCTTTGTCAACCTCGAAGGAAAATCTCTCCTAGGTCCAGATGCATCCACAAGAGATGCAAAAGAGAGTGAGAGAGACAGAAAGAGACAGTCAAGATGGGCAGGCAGCAGTAGTAACTCAGTAGTCCATGTCTCCACCCTAGCCCCACAGTGTTTGGCCACGGTGGTGTTGGTGGTAACATGGGGTTGGCAGGAGTGAGTGAGTGGGTGGGTGAGGGGGGGGGGGGAGATATGTAACAGACGTACTTTGCTCATATTCGCGTATGTTACTCTCCCCGCAGTTCCCAGGTCTCGGAGTGCTTGTGGGAACCAGTCCTATTGCCTTTGAGCCCGGGCCCAACGTTTGCACACGGGCAGCGGATAAACCACGCTCAGGGTGGACGGACGTTGGGTTGGGGGGGGGCGGGGGGGAGGGTTGGGTGTATGGGTTCTCTGTCTGCCTCACCTCTAACTGACCTCCAACGTAAGACTCAAAACTGGCAGGGCCTGGAGGGATACAACGGCAAGTGAGCTAACTAACTAGCAAACACACAAGCAAGCAGGCACGGCCCTTTCTGGCTTTGCATTACTGCAGCTGTGAGAATGACAATGAAGCTTGTTTTGTTTAAGAATGACCTGGGGACAGCAGTGTTCAATTCGATTTCATTCGATTCAAATTGGATTACTTACTTAAAAGGATGACAGAGAGAACCAAGTACCCTGTGATGTGATTTAGCACAGATACAAGAGACTCATCCCCCCACACACACACACACACACACACACACACACACACACACACACACACACACACACACACACACACACACACACACACACACACACACACACACACACACACACACTCAAACAGCTGTACACACTAAGATCCATCAGTGCGCTCGCAAGTGTGTATCCAAAAACGTTCCCCCAGACTGTTCTACATCTTACTCCTCTTGTCTCTGGGTGGAAAAAAAGAACGGGACCCATCCGTCTTTTGCGTTATGTTCTTGCGCTCTGATTAAGAAAGGGCCCGGAGCCTGTGTTCT
>NC_082403.1:11746227-11815909 GCF_031168955.1 Gadus macrocephalus
ACACATGTGCAATCTCTCTCTCTCTCTCTCTCTCTCTCTCTCTCTCTCTCTCTCTCTCTCTCTCTCTCTCTCTCTCTCTCTCTCTCTCTCTCTCTCTCTCTCTCTCTCTCTCTCTCTCTCTCTCTCTCTCTCTCAGAGCAGTAAAGAGCACAGGATAGAAATATGTGACTGAAATATTCGTCTAATATCCTCTCCCTCTCTCTCTCATACATGTTTACTACGCACCGCTAATTGCCATGTCGCTACATCCTGCCGGCTCAGGCCACTTTCTCTTCTCTCCTACTCTCTTTCTTACTTTCCTTCTCTTTTTCCCCCTCTCGCCTTCCAAGCCCCTTTCCGAATCCCCTTCCGTTGAGTCGCATCGCATACCTGAAGACAGAGCTTCAGGAACGTACCCCTTCCCCCCCCCCCCCCCCCCCCCGCCCCCTCCGTTCCCCTTCATGTTTGTGATGGAGGGATGCCGTTACAAAGGAATGCGGACCCACATGCCAGAGACGTCACAACAGATGGACAGAGGAAGGAGGAATAATGGAAAAGGAGGTGGGGGAATGAAAAAAAAGTGTAGAAATACGAAGGGGGGAATGAAACGGCGGACCATGTGTGTCCGCGTGCGCCGCAGTGTTGACTCTGTGACGCAGCCCGCCATATGCAGACGGGAAACAAACATCTCTGTCCGCTTGCTCACTAGATGACTACAGCAGGGGAGCAGGTGGGGAAACCGTGGCAGCAGATGAACACACTCGCTGATAACACGGAAGGGGGGCAGGCCTGCGCTAAAGTACGAAAACAAGTTGTGTAGTGTAGTCTATTCAAAAACAAATGTCTGTAGAAGTCGTGGCTGCTTGATGCCCGCCCGACACATTATTGAAAAGAACGTGTTACAGTCACGAACGCTAACAGTAGGAATTCCATGAGATAAACGTATGATGAAAAAAGACGCACTTCGTTAGATTAACCGAACTTCTCACACAGAAATCCACCATCAGGAAAAAGTCGTTCCGTCACCTGATCACCTAATCAATAACATCTCTCGGCAGCACCGAGACAGAGTGAGAGGGTAAGAGTGTGAGCGAGAAAGAGAGGGAGAAAGAAAACTGTAACCACGCACTGTACTTTCAAAACAGCTAAAGGGTGCACAATTACGACATGGCTTTGATATAGCGCTGCCATGCATAACGAAGAGTGACAGGCCGGAGCTGGGTTCGGGTAGAACTGGGCTCGGAGCAGCTTTTTAATCTGCCAGCCAGCACACTCCCTGCCCCTGTATGAGTGCTACCTCCAGCTTAGCCCCGAGAACAATCACGCAAGTCCCGTGACTGAGATCTTAAACCTCTCCGTTGACATCCCTCTGTTTCACTTTCTTCTTATTTTACACAGTTGGGAAGCTCCTGTGTGACTGGGTGTGTGAAGGTAGGGACATCGAGCGAGAAGAATCAGCCCTAGGACTGCGCGAGAGAGAGAGAGAGAGAGAGAGAGAGAGAGAGAGAGAGAGAGAGAGAGAGATGCTGATAACCGGACAGAGAAAGAGCATTCGGGCAGCAGAGGGAGGGAGGCGAGAGGGGGTGATGGAGGGCGCCAGGGGAGCAGCTTCTCTTACCTTGAGAGCAGGTGGCGGTCGAGATGGGACGGGGGGAAGGGGAGGGGGGGAGGTCGGTCGGCAGAAGGTGTGAGCTTCACGTGGGTCTTCACCGGCTTGTTTCAGCCACGCAGCTCTCCCGTGGAATGTGATGGCATCAGAAATTCAAAAAAAGCATGCAGCCAAAAACGAAATTTGCACCATCAAAAACCTGAAGTTCAAAATAACAAAACAAATGGATCGAAAGGGAAAAAAGTAGATTGGAGATCTCAGGAACGCACACAGAACTTGGAGACGGATCCCTCGGGTCCGGTGAAGGCTCACATGTGCAGGGGTAAAGCACAAACAAACACACAAACGAGGCCAAAACACCCCGCAGCCAAGCACACGGCGACAGAAAACTGGTGGCAGCGCGACACGTCTTCTCTTCTCTCAAAATAGTTTTCAACCAAATAGTCCATAAGCAGAGAGATCTTGAGGAGAATGAGAGGGAAAAATTCTACAGTGGGAGAGACAGAGAGAGAAATAGAGAGTGAGTGTGTGTGCGTGTTTGTGAGTAAGAGAGAGTAAGTGAGTGAGTGAGTGAGTGAGAGAGAGAGAGTGGGCTTGGAAAAATCCTTTCTGCTCTGCTTTCGGGCCGTCCAGAAGTGCGTCTGAGGCACACCTTCCCAATCTCCTCGCTCTCACTCTCCAGGGAGGAGAGTAGGAGGGAGAGGGGCAAAGGGACACAGAGTCAGAGAGAGGGAGAGAGACAGAGAGAGAGAGAGAGAGAGAGCGAGCGCAACAGAGAGTAACAGAGAGAGAGTAACAGAGGGGAGAGAGAGTAACACAGTGAGAGTATCACAGAGTAACAGAGAGAGAGGAACAGATAAAGTGTATAAGAGAGAGTAACAGGAGAGCACTCCTCAAGAGGGACACTCTTCACAAACCGGCCAGACTGTCAGTCAGTCAGTCAGCCAGTGAGCCAGACAGGGTCCTATAAGCGAGCTTCTCTTCCAGCCACAGTGCTTATAAGCCAGGAAACACGCACCTCTCCGCTCCAAGCTCACAGGGCTTCCACTCAGCTATACCCCCTGCACCTCTCTCCCACTCACTGGCTCATTTTTTCAGGGGAAAAGACAGACAGAATTGTTGGGTTGGGGGTCGCGTCATACAAAAGACAAGTGTCCCAGAAGGCTGACTGCCTGTGCTTAGAGTAAAAGGAGAGGTGGGGGGGGACGGAGGAGAGAGGTGGGGGGAGGGGGGACAGGGCGGGGTTGGGTTGGTCGGTTAGCCCACAGCAGTGTTAGCAAAGACCAAAAAATGAGAGAGGTGGGTTAGGATGGATGGAGGGAGTGAGGGAGGTAGAGGGGGGTTTTGGAGCCGACTCAGAGGCCACACCAACACCCCTAGCACCCCCCACCCAAACCCCAGCCCCTCTATCCATACAGCCATCCGATGTTTTCTCACCAATTCCCTCACATATACATTCAATTAAATATTATTATCATTACCGAGATACTCCTGAGTGGTTAATCATGAAAACTTGGGGGGGAAAAAAAGCAATCCGTCGACAAGAAAACTCCTGAGAGGGAGATTCTTATCACAACTCTAATTGGAGATGATTTAAATGTTGGCTCATAACCATCACAAACAGCGTTGACTACCGCCGCTGTTTAACCAGGTAATATCTGGCGAAGGCCTACAAAACAGGGCACTTAGCACGGGCGAAGCATTCCCTTATCTAAGTGGCAGTGTGTAAGCTGGCTCTGTGCACTTCACTGGTAGCCAGTGAAGCCAAAAGGCTTCCTAGGCTTGCCATTAGACGAGGCCAAAGGAACCCTGGCCCAGCCTCTTCCTGGATGATCGGCTGGGACCCGAGCTATTGGCTGGCTCAGAGATCAGATACAGATTGTTATTCCAACTGAATATTGAAAGACTGTTTAGCAAGGAGTGCACGGTTCCACATCTCAAGGTAGAAAAGGCTCGTATTTAACCTTGGCTATGAAACACAAGGCTGTTTTGTAATCATATATTCAGAGAATCCTCACTGGAGAAATGGGGCCTGTCATAAACAAAATTCAATAAAATATCAACACGGCCGCTTGATTTATTACATCCATTACAGTCCTATGAAAACATTAGGTTGGTTGGCTAGTCGTTTTTGGACTAATTCTGTTTTACGGCTTCAGCATTTTTACCCATTCATTTCAGTTTGCTCACAAAGCTCTCGCTATCTTATTGGTGAACCGCGCATCATTAGATGCCAGGTCAACACGAGTCCTCTCCTCTCTTGCACGAGGAGAAAATTAAATTTAGACAATTCTGGATCAAGCATATTTTTGCAAAATAGAACCCAGCCTTTGAACAACATCATTAGACTACAATTTATGATGATGGGGAAAGTGTTCTGGTATGGTTTTGATCTGCTACTGGCTTACAAAACAAAACAAAGATGCCTCGTGAAACAGGCCACAAACGTACAACACATGACATGAATTGAATAATCATAAACATATCTGTCGACGAGAACTTCTTTAGGGCTTTGTATACGTCCGCCGTCAATCCCACGATTTACTTCTCGATCGCCGACGGAGAAGGGGTTTGTTTATTTCGAGGGGCGAGGCCAAATTGAAGAAAATCTTCTTAAAAACAATCCATACACATCCTGCTTATGAAAAGGCCCATGGTGTATACATATATATATATATATATATATACACATACATATATATACATACATACATATATCTATATTTAAATAGCTGTGTTGAACCCGTTGTACATGGAGAAGGTGGAGTGACCAACTGCCCAGAAATGATGTCATCAATAAGCCCTGTGTGGTAAAGGGGGCGTTCCGCACACAAAGTCGAGGTCACTGTTCATTCACCGTTAAAAGGTGTGTATATATATACATACGAGTGTGAGTGTGTGTATGCGGGTGTGTTTTCAGAACACCCACCGTAGTAATACCCTCCATGGCGTTTCTGGTTTGTTTTAATTCTGTTCCCACTGATACCCTTAACAAGGCAAGACTCACGTTGAAATCATAATTAACACAAACAAAAGCAAATAAGAAACCTGAACTTCATCCAATAACGGTGGCCACGCTACAATTCAGCCCAAGTATTTCTCCTTCAACCCCCGGGCTCCGGGGAATTCAGCTGAGCCTCTTAATACTCAAAATGCTTGACACACACACATACACACACTCATTCAACTTCGCCGGGCTCCGGAGGGGGGCCGCCACACACCTCATTGACTCCCAAACCTGTTGACTTCGCCTCCTTGTGGGACACAAGTCCTCCTCTACCCCACCCCAGCACCCCACCACCGTCTCGCGTTTACAAGGTGAAACATTCCCCTTGAAAAGAGGGCAAAAAGAAAACACCTGGTCCTTGTACGTTTTTTATTTTCTTTCTCTGCCTCACCCTCACTCTTGCGCCCACTCTCGGCCCCTCCACTCGGTTCCATTAGCGTGAGGGAAAACAAACAGTTGTGCGGGGCCTTGACTCACTTGGAAAATAGTAGGGGGCATAGTATAGTGGCCTGGACCACAGATGGCAGCGCACAGGCTTGATGTGCTGCGTCAGGCGGCCCCCGAAATAAGCCGTGACCGGCCCGCCTGCCGTCACCGGTGCGACCCCGCCCTGCCCCACCCAGGGGCCCCCCCCCCTATGGGAGGGGTGCGCTGCAGACATTGAGCTCAGTCACTCAGTGATGAATGCGTGGGGTGGGGTGGCCTGTTCTGTTCACACAGGTGGAGTATGCTTCTATGTATGCATGTGTTGTGTGTGTCGTTTGTTTTGCTTTTCGGGGTGGGATCGGGGTGACGAATGTTTTTTTAAGGGTGCATTGATGCTTTAAGTGAATAAGCAGAGTGGCTGCTTATGTGCGACGGGGGGGGTGGAGCTGCTGTTTGTGTTTGTGTTTCTTGATTGGATGTTGTAACGGAATTAGTTCGCGAGTTGCGCTAATGGCGTGTTTATTCGGGAGGGAGGGAGTGCGGTCGGTCGCTAAAAAGGCGACGAAGAGTTAATTCAAATGATTACATTAACAGGAACGGGCCATGTTATGAATCTCTTTGAAAAACATGGCGAAAAAACCAACAACAGAAACCTGAAATAGCGAGCTAGCTAGCAACGGAGAGCTCCCTCCCAGAGCTCCCTAAGCCCCCTTGCTTTTATTGTTTGAACAAGTACATCGGTATCCAGTGACGGCGAGGAAGGGGTCAGAGGTGAGGGTTCATTCGAGGACAGGGAAGGACAGGTGTTCCTCTCATCAAGGCTCCCGCTCTCTCTCTCTCTCTCTCTCTCTCTCTCTATTCTTTCTTCTCCTCTCCTTACATATTGTCCCTCCTCCCCCCTGCTATCGCTCTCTCCCTGGCACTGGCCGCGGCCGCCATTCCCTGTAAGGTGATGTGGACTACCTTTGTCTGCTCTAACCTTACAAAGGAATGCCTGGCATTTACCAGCGCCGTGCCCACACAGTGCACCACAGAGGACAGCCCAGAGAGAGAGAGAGAGAGAGAGAGAGAGAGAGAGAGAGAGAGAGAGAGAGAGAGAGAGAGAGAGAGAGACTGGAGAAAAGAAGGAGATAGAGACTAAAGGAAGAACTGAAGGAGATTCCAAAGGAAGGAAGAATAAATGGAGAAAAATATATATATAGAGAGAGCGACTGAAGAAAGGCAGAAGAGAGCTAGAGGGATCACGGAGAGACCAAGGAGAGAAAGAGGGGCAGACAAGAAGGGAATTGGGGGGCAGGGGGTTGGGGGACGGGAAGGAAAGAGGAGTTTATGAAATAAAGAATGAAAAGGGAAAGAAAGATCACTAAGAAAGAAGAGGAGAAAGGATAAACAATGGAAGACAATTGGACAGAACTCAAAGGATGGGATGACAACTGGGAGAAGAAGAAGAAGAAGAAGAAGAAGAAGAAGAAGAAGAAGAAGAAGAAGAAGAAGAAGAAGAAAACAAACGTTGCAAGGAGAGCAGATTTTTCACATTTTCACATGCCACAGATTCACCCCAAAAAAAAAACACAGGCCCTGAAGCTGATATACATTTCTACAGGGGGAAATTGCTTTGAGCAGGTCCTGGGGCTGTGCCTTCGCCTTGGCCTGAGCCAGGGGGAGGATATGGGTGGGGTGGGGTAGGGTGGAGGGACGGGAGGCATGAGAGTGATGGGTGAGGGGGGTGTGACACCAGAGTGAGAGAGAGAGGTGGTGACCAGGAGCCCAGCCCTTCAGTGACTCACTTTATGAGCTGTCCCACGGTCTGACCGCTAGGGGTTTGGGGGGGGGGGGGGGGGGGTTGCTGGCACAAACATGGAACTTTGCACTGAAACCGGCTGCGATAATGGGAAACGATTACCGCAGTGTTCGTGAGGTCTTTTTAAGTCTGAAAGGGTTTCTGTTCAAGGTAGCGCATGTTCCAAAATAGTTCGGAAACAGTGCATAATAAGTGCGCTGTGAGTATATTAAAGCGAACAAAGCGCACGTGCATTTGCACCCACTTATTGTTACTGTAGGGGCGTGCGCCTCCCCTGGTCCACAAAGTGAAGCGGCACAGGATAAGGCGGGCGGGGCGGGGGGCCGGTGGGCGGCAGCGGGCCGGGGGGGGGGCGTCAGGGTGGACGTTTTAAGAGGTGTTTAGTTCAGTAACGTGCAACAGCCTCAACAGACTGATGCACATGTGCTTGGACGCACACATACCAGAAACACACACGCAGCACACACAGAGGCACGAACACACACACACACACACACACACGGGCACATGGGCACACACACACTCACACACACACACGCATACACACACACACACTGGCAGGACGTTGGGTGGACCTTTTCAAACGAGCGCCCCACAGAAGAATGTGCGCACGGCAACGGGGTGTTTTCATAAACGGTTCCCACCTTCCTTCTGACTGCCATTGGGTTCACCCACACGCACACACATGCACACACACACACATCCAAAAATCCCGCTCACACACACGCATACATAAACACACAAACATACAAAAAAATGCAAGTTTGCATGCACACAAAAACACACACAGACAAGACGCAAGCGTCAATAACAGAGTGGATGGAATGGTATTTTACTGCCGCTCTCTTTATGGCAGGTTATTCTGGCCTTGGGTGGTCCCCCGCTGAAGACTCATTAATCATCACTCATGAATCACAATGAGATCTCTTTTTGTGTGTGTGTGTGTGTGTGTGTGTGTGTGTGTGTGTGGGGGGGGGGGGGGCTTACAGTGCACTTTGCACTGCGTCCATTGTAAGCAAAGTACAACCAAAGCTAATACAGCGAGTCAGTGCGCACGTGAAGAGGGGTGTGTGTGTGTGTGTGTGTGCGTGCGTGCGTGCGTGCGTGCGTGCGTGCGTGCGTGCGTGCGTGCGTGCGTGCGTGCGTGCGTGCGTGCGTGCGTGCGTGCGTGTGTGTACACACTGGAAATACTTGAGGTAAATGAGAGCTCTGCTCGTGTGTGGTGTGCCGGCTCCCTCGGTGTGCACACGCATAGACAAGGTGTGTGTCATTGTGTGCGTGTGCTCGTCAATGTATGTGTGTGTGAGGGGTGAGCCTTGCCTACCAGTGGATATCCTAATCAGCTGAGCCGTTGGGTGGGATGTAAGAATGTGAAGATTATTGGGTGGTAATTGTTTCCAGAGCATTATAGTCTGCCCATATCTAACACACACACACACACACACACACACACACACACACACACACACACACACACACACACACACACACACACACACACACACACACACACACACACACACACACACACACACACACACACACACACACACACACACACCTTTGGCGAGCATGCAGCAGTGTGGACAAGTTGCACTTGAGCCAATGCATCACGTTATGGAGGCTATTGCAGATCGGGAGCAAGGTCCCGCGAAGGAGACATCTACATTACCCCTCGTATTCCACACACCTTGCTGTCAATGCATATGCACGGACACACACAAGCGTACACACTCACACTCACACACCTTACATTTTTACACAACCCATGCAACACCGTGCCACATGTCTCTTCAAAGAGACATTCCTTTACCCCGACACACAATGTAAAACACACACACACAAAATTCTGTTACCCTCTGATAAGAGCATCGCGCCAATAGCTCAGCTTATAAACAACAAGAAAAAAAATCCCATTTCTTCTTCCTCCTCCTGCTGCTGACAGGCCAGTCTTGGCTTCACATGCAACCCGGCGGACACATCCGCCGCCAACCCCGACAATGAGAAGTATTTGCTTTATTACGAAAAAAATAAAAGTGCACATATAGTGGGGGGAGCAGAGAACAAAAACAAAAACAAAAAAAATCAATAACACTTTCGTTATTTTGAAACCATTTTCCGTTTCGGGACCAGCAGTCGGGACTCGGGAGAGCAATTTCCTTTTGTAACAGTGGCAACAGAATCCCTAAAACCCAAACAACCAAGTTAGAGTAAATAAATCCCCTCAGCCGGAGCTTGGAGATCCGAGCACGACATTTCTAGATAGGATGAAGTGAGGAATTAGCACTCTCTCCAATTACGGACAAAGTTCATCAAGCTACAACTTCATCTCTAGATTGACACACTCAGCACGCTGAGTGTGTGAAACATTTGATTCCCCTCTCTCTAGACCAGGGGTCGGCAACCCTAGGCACGCGTGCCACCACTGGCACATGGCAGCATAAATCAATGGCACACTTAAATTTTTTATTATTATTAAAAGATTTCACCGCACAATGCGGCAGCATAATCATTACTACCGATTTTTTTTGCACTTAATTCTGTTTTGGGCATTCATCCCGGTGCAAATATGTTTAAATGAGTTAATGAAAGCAGTAATCGTTTTTAAACCTATGTTGTGAGTAAAAGAGAAGAAAATATTTAAAAAGTGGCCTGTATGCATCGCCTTCACATGGTTTTGCAAAGCTGTACATGTCTTAAAGATATTGAAGTGGATGGTTCCGACATTCTCATGTATTCTTTTTTTTTACATTTCTCACAGTGCAAATAGGTTTTTGCATGAGTTTCTGAAAGTTGTGTTTTAAGATGGGAAATATTTAATATGTAAGCCCATATGTAAGCCCATGTAGCAAATATAGCAACAACAAAAACATTTAAAATATTGATGCATGATTATGGACTATATGGAAATTATACAGTTCCACGTCTCCTGGAAATGTTTTTGGTTGCCGTGTCATAATTCAGCTTAATTAATATATTGTTGCTTAAGGCACACTCATTAATAAGAAAATGTCAAACTGGCACTGCATGTTGAAAAGGTTGCTGATCCCTGCTCTTGACCAAGCTCAAGATTATTAGGTTTTCTCTTCCTAAGCCAAGGATATCACACATTTTGGGTAGTTTTCTACGTTAAAATAATCTGTGTAAAGAAGAAGGAGAAACATGCATCCCTTCCAAGTCATATATTATTTTTCTGATTAAACTCTTAACCTTATTATTATCAAGGGATTTTTGGCCTGGGTCAATTTTGGAGAAATTATCATATGAACCTTCACAGTAAAAGTACCCAGTTTGCGTTTCAGACATCAGCAACACGAGCCTCAGCCAGTCCGGCCTTTTCAAACCGGGTCGCGACCTCTTCAGAAGAACCCGACACCATTCCCTGCATTTGTGGGCTTCTGTATCCAGCTCAAGCCTCGCTGCAAACACCAATCCAGGGGTCAAGGGGTCACTCAAAGGTCCCCTGGTTACTCAGGGTTAAGCCTACTACTTGGACAAACTTCCTCACACTGCTTGACCACCGGCTGACACCGGAAACCCCTCCGGGGTTGAGTTTGTTTTGTGTCACGGCCCCTCACACTCCGCCCTCCACACAGCTGTCACATCCAGCAGCTTGCCGGGTTAAGTATGAGAAAAGCACACATGCACACATGCACAAATGCATACACATTCACACACACAGGTTAGACAAGCAGGCATGCATGCACATATACACTCACCTTCACACATCTGTGCTCTCATCCAAATGCACAAACGTGCACACACACACACACACACACACACACACACACACACACACACACACACACACACACACACACACACACACACACACACACACACACACACACACACACACACACACACAAATCTCATCCTGTACACATGCAAGAACAGTAATACAAATGCACACACCCATCATTCTGATGCAAGCAAGAACGCAAGCACACATATCATCCTGCACGCACCAATAAATTCAAAAACACGAATATGATCCAACAAGAACGCACACATCCACAGGCAGACAGGGCAACGGTCGTCCTGTCTCACCCGTGTGTCCTGTGTGGTTCTGTGAATGAGTCCTGACCTTACTATACAGGAACCCCCACCCAGAAATGTGTTTCCACACTCGTCACGTCATCCAGCGAGCAAGTTCCCACGTTGAAGCCGAGCGGCGCACACTCTGCGGCCAACACACAAAATGTTCTCTAAAAGGCCATCACCAGCATCCCCACCCCTCCCCCCTCCTTCAGAAAGTCAGGGCTGCACGACAAGCCTCCGGGGCCCAGCGCCACGCCATCCCTCCCATGTTTAAAGACACGAACATCGGAAGGACTGGTTGGTTTTTTTGTTCACGTTTGATTACACGTGGGGTGTATCGATATCGACAACGTGACCTTGTAAGAATTTATAAGTAAACAGAAAAATGGGGAAATACCCATGGAGCACTGAGTGATTGAGTGACTGGCTGTTTAAAATTAATTAGGTTGATATATTCCTGGGAAAGTGAAGGTCAAGGCACCGTGAGGACAGATGAACGGGGGTGCGCGCGCGTGTGTGTGTGTGCCGCCATGGAACAAGCTGTCAAGGGGAAACATAAATCCACATTCCTACGCGCCAAAAAAACCAAGACCAACAAACCACAGTGTACATGTGAATCGAAAATTGTGAGTCATTCTCTCACCTACACAATATGTATGAGAGAGTGAGAGAGACGGACACAGAGAGAGAGAGAGAGAGAGAGAGAGAGAGAGAGAGAGAGAGAGAGAGAGAGAGAGAGAGAGAGAGAGAGAGAGAAATAGAGACTTCCCCGTTTTTTAACTGATCAAATTAACCAACGTCCTGCCCCAACCTTTCTTTGCCATCATGTCCCCAAATAGGGATGGAATAGGGATGTTGGAGGTGCGAGAAGGGGGTAGGGGGGGGGGGGGGGGGAGAGTGAAAGAGGGAGCGAGAGAGAGAGCCTGCAGATGTGTGGGCAGGCGAAAGAAAACAGGCAGCAGGCCGCGGCTTTGGTTAGCATTGAGAGACACGCCAGAAAAAAAAAGAGAGACCTCTGAACTGTGCAAACAGCAGAAAGCAGCAGCAGAGCAGAAGAAGAAGAAGAAGAAGAAGAAGGAAGGAAGGAAAATAAATTGTGGTACGGGGGTGGCCACCCATGGAGGTGGCAAGTGAGAAACCAAGACCAAGATCAGCCTTCTTGGCCGAGGGTGCTACCAGATAAAAAGCAGCAGGACGGTTGGATGGATAGAGAGGCAGAGGGGGGGGGGGGAGGAGAGAGAAAGAGGCAGAGGGGGAGAGGGGGAGAGGGGGAGAGAGAGAGAGAGAGAGAGAGATAGAGAGATAGAGAGGTAGAGAGGTAGAGAGGTAGAGAAAGAGAGAGGTAGAGAGAGAGAGAGAGAGAGAGAGAGTGAAAAACAGATGTGGAAAAACTAAACTGGATCAATTGGGAGGGCGGGAGAACACAGAGGAGAGCCTGTGGCGACAGAGAAAGCTCTGTTCGGAAAACAGAGAAGAGCACGTTCACACAGAACCGCCCCTAGGTTCTGATCCACATCCTCCTCCTCCCCCCAACGCCCCCGCCCCACCCTGGCTAGGTGCCTCTGGACTCGCCGCCGGTTCCAGTGGCACCGCCCCCTCCTTGTTGCAACACCACTTAGCCAATTAGCACCGCCTCAATTACAGCCACCAGTCGTAAGCTCAGCGTGACGCCTCATCTGCACGCGTGTGTGTGTGCGTGTGTCTGTATGTGTGTGTGTGTGTGTGTGTGTGTGTGTCTGTTTGTCTGTGTGTGGGTATGTCTGCGTCTGTGTTTGTGTATGTTTGTGTGTCTGCTGAGTGCACATGTGTATTATGATACGCGCTTGCACGTGTCGGGGGTCATGTACATTTGTATTTTCTAATATTTCCTGCTATGGCTAGTGGCTCACAGCAGCCGGGCATTTCGGAGACTCTAGAGTCAACATTATTGTTGGAGCTTTGAGTGATTTGCTTGTGTAGCAGAGGGCTTAGACATGTCTCAGACTGTCAATTGTGTGCGTGTGCGTGTGTCGGGAATAGAAAACGAGAGTTGGTGTCAGACCACAAAGAAGATGAGGTAAAAGAGATTGGATTCTTAAAAAAATAAAAATTGTAATATAAGTTCAATGAACTATGAAAATCCAGACCATAATATTTTGGTTCAAAGAAATAGTACGGGATCGATAACTATTTTGAACAGTATCCAAAGTAAAGCAATACGTGCTTTAAATAAAAAAAATGCAATACCAATGATTGTGAGTATGCATGTTTTGCTAACCTCGCAGCACCGTCCGTAAGCCTGTTAGATCGCAGCAGGCACCCAGACACTCCAACAGTGCATAGCTGCCCTTTTTGCTCTGCTACCGCCAACATCACCAAGACTGTTTCAAGAGAAACACTCCACTCTTTCCCCCCACTTTCTGCATTCAAGCCCATTCCACAAGCGGTGGAAGCAAAATCAGCGAAGAGGAACAAGCAGTCTGGATGCTTTCTCATACTTTTTTTGGTTACTCCCCTCCGGTCCGCTGCTCGTGGGAAGATATACATCACAGAACAGCAGATTGCTGAGCAACATCATTCGGTTAAACGTATTCGTGATTGTTATCGCTGCAATTATGGCTCAATTGTGTACATTTGTCATGAACGCCGTCAGTGAGATTTATGATCACTAATGGCCACTCAGAGGTCTGGGTGTGGGTCAAGAATATTAAATGGTTTGATGGTCACCGTTAAGTGCTCTCTCTCTCCCAGTCTCTGGATGCCTCTCACTTTCACAGGACTTTGATGAAAGATGGCCACAATAATGAAATATCAAAAGAAAACACTGCGCAGATACTTACCATACAAATATCGATGCTCAGCTTAGATTTAATGGAGATGCTCAATCATTCTCTAGCAAAGCATTATTGGGATCATGGATTTTTGCAGCACCAATTGCAGGACCAAAGGCTGTAATGCCCACTAATGACAAAATCGGCCAGCCAATATATGTTGTAATTTGTTTCTTTGCGTGGCCAGGCATCTGCTCCCATGAGCAGACTCATTTCACCCCACCGGACAAATAGGTCCCTTAAGGTGCTCAGACCAGGGTCAGCTGGTCAGACCAGGGTCAGCTGGTCAGACCAGGGTCAGCTGGTCAGACCCCGGTCAAACTGGAAGACAAGGGAAGACCGGACCTCTACATCCTTGGGGCTGACATTTGGAATAACCTTCCTTCGATTTTGCTGCCGACTGCTGTCAACCTTGTTCTAAAAATCGACCCGTTTAGGGAGGCATTCACCAATACATAAATTGCCATGTGTTGTTTTGTGCGATTAACATGGGCTGTGAAAGTGTATGTACTTTATTGAATCCATTTCGCTCTGGAAAGTGGCTTTATAGCACATTTTACTTGCTACTCGTGCTCCGTTTACATCTTGAAAATGTATTTAGTCGGGTTAGTGTGTTCGAATTCTGGCCAAAAGGTTCTCGGTTCAAACCTCAATGTCCGCAGCCGACACATATGAACCCTTGAGCAAGACGCCTAAGCCCTACCTAGTCATTATTGAAAAATATATATGACGAAGTTGCTTGGATAAACGATCATGATGTAATAGATTAATAAAAAGACATTCATCACATTTTCATGATTCATTTCATTTCAAATAATTGTCTTTGTCATCACCTCATTTGATTGCACGTCCAACTCTCCTACACCTTCGGTCTTATCTCATCCTCTCATGCCTCACTTCACTTCTCCAGGTTTAGCTCTTCCGCTCCCGTCATTCCTCGCTGTGTATTTTGGGGAGCTTTTTTAAAACGCGGTGCCCTGCACTAAAAGAGAGTCGGGCTGTGGGTTCTCTCTCGGTAAACCATTCACATGGAACCGGTTAAAAAGACATTCCTTCCATGGAGGGAATGTCTGGCACCAAGTGGCTGTAATACAGGATTTATAAACGGGAGGTCCGGGGCTAATCACGTCCCGTGGCATTCTCGCACTCGCTAAGCCTCGTCTTCCTCCTTCCTCTTCCTTCCGTACCCACCAAGGGGAAATTGAAAGGGTTCGGGGGGTGGAGAGGGGGGAGTTGGGTGTGGAGATCAGAGTGCATACGCTGATCCTATCTTTTCCATTTCTGTTTAATATAAGTGTGCAAAATCTCTTCCAGGGGATCTCATTGTGGTGGGCAGCCATTTTTTTGTTCTTGTTTGATCCTGTTTCTTTCCATTCCTGAGTGAAGCCGCTGGCCTTTATCCTAACTATAATAGAGCCCAGATCAGAGGGGCGAAAACAGGTCTAGGTGTACAAAGGATTTCCGTTCACTTTATTTATTTTCTGCAATAACTTCAGAACACATGTGCTAATATTAGGAGGGCCCGGCTAACTGCGTCGCTCCCTAGTTCATAAACCTCACAACATCACACTGATTCAGCCATTATAAACACTACTGCTGCTACTATTACTACTGCTGCTCCTGGCATAATATTCCCAATTTAAAATACAACTTAAAAATCTAATCTAGAAATAAATACAAATGTATAATCTACACTATCGTTTCAATCTTTAAAAAAGAGGTAGTGTCGATAACAGGGGTTAGGTGGTGCTGTTTGTTCGCAGGCGAGTTCCTTGGGTGGAGGTTTGGTGTGTCCATGAAGGAGTCCTTGTTTGAGCAGCAATATCAGGGTCTGCGCACGGAGCAGCAGTAAGGGCGTCGACCCGCCCTCTTTGGAATGCACTGTAGCTTTTGGATGCTCCTGATAAGGATTCTGCTCTCAAAGAACATCTCATGGATTCACTTGATGCTTTTGCTCATCTCGTAAGGATAGGCTCAATGTGACAAGTAGCATTTGTTACATTCTTGAGAATAAGGGCCTTTGCTACTTCAGGGAACTCTGCGTTGGATGTGGGTGAACGACACTAATATGTGACATCACAAATGTTCATCAAATCTGTTTATTTTGGAATGTTCCGACATGCAAGAATGATGCTTAATTCAGGGAAAAGATGGTAATCTAATACCTTTGGTTTCTCATATTGATCTACCTTGTATTCTCATTTCTTATCATGATTTATTTTGTAGTTTGTATTTTGTTATGTATAAACGTCATTCTTTTTCTCAATATATACTTTCGCCTAGTCACTCAATAATACAATAGAAAAACCATGCCAGAACAATATTGACAAGTTGAAATGTGATTTTACTTGAGAGGCACTGGCAGTTGGAAGGGACTGTTGAGACAGGGCGGTGAAAGATAAATTGAAAGCAGAGGCAATATTCTCCGAGAACTATACATATAAAATGGACGTAACATTTATCATTTGATTTGAAGACCAGCTGCTCTGTTGTTCCTGTGAAATTGTATACTCTGTACATTATGAGATCATTTATCCACTTACACGCAAGGAAAAGGAATTCAAAGCACAGATTACATTTGCAGATTTGTATTAACAGGGCTGATTCAAGGTCTGATTCTCAAGGGCATGCCCTTTAGAATGCATTGTTCTTTGGGGGAGGGCGGGGACATTCAAACCTAAAGTTCATAAATAAATAACCTCAACCATGGTTCTATGAATCAAGGCCACTGTATTGGTTAACCAAACATAAAATAACTGATATTTCCTATTTGGTATTTTTTACACAGCCTATACTTTGCTGTTGTATAGGCTGTGTAAAAAAAGTGATTTTCAAGTTGGGCAGATGTCCTAGAGCCTCCCCTGGACATTCTCCAAGGGGTTTGGGAGATTGATGGAGCAGGTCGACTCTGTGTATGTTTTAGCTTGAGTGGGGTCAGCCATCCATCCTGTGATGGCGTAGGGATGGATGGGAGAGAGAGAGAGGATAGAACCAGGCGTATCACGTGCTATACTTATTTGTCTAACCACAGATTTAAATGTCGGAATGTAAACTCCCTAAAGCAATATGGATTTGTCAAGGCAGGAGACATTGCTAATCTTCATCTGTGCGTGTTCGCCTTCCTGTGTCTGAAGATGTGAAAATGGAAAACAAAATTCTAACGCAAACAAGCCATCGTTCCACACCGCAATCCCAATCAGAGTAGAAGATGATTTTCAGATTCAGGTGTTTTTTATTCAGTTCTACAAGCGTCCTGTCAATAAACACACGTTATTTTATACTTGGAAGTTGAATTGACAAAACTTCCTGACACCCAGTATGAAGTGGAACACATAAAATAAGTAAACATTTGCGAGCGAATGTCAAATGACATCTCAGAAATTATATTTTTATAAGTTTCCCTTAACAGGGAAACATGGAAGTAAGAGGTTAAAATGATGGTTATTTTCCTATACTGACTCCAACTGTTCCAAACGCTTGACTAACCAAGGCAACTTCTCTTTAAAAGAAGAATACCATCCACCACCAGAGCCCTCTGCAACGAGAGGCGTTAGAAGTTATGGGAAATGACTGCAAAATTTGACTGCCAGGATAACCGAGCTGTGATTCTTAACCCCTACAAAGATATTTTATACATTCAACCATCCATGCTGGCTGTACAGCAGAAAGCGTCAACTCTTTTTACACAACGGGCTAATTCATTCGCCCTTCGGTTAATTCTTCCAGAACCTCAGTGGTGCATGTAATAGATTGAAATCATACCTCTGTATCAGGGATAGCACTAGGTCTTAGCGGTCAGTAACTTGAGGTGTGACCACACAGGTTAGGGGCCCGACCCCCTTTCTGTTGTACCATATTAATGTCAAGGCCACGGTGGTTTTGAGAGGGGCTTGGGTTGGCCCCGGAACACTGAACACACAAGGGGGCAAAGATAACACTGATTATGTTGTCATGACGCGCTTGTTTCATTTCACTTGACCTCGCGTCTCTGATATTCTGCACGGCCCAACACACACACAAACCCAACTTACACTGTCACATCCACACACAATTTGTAATTGTAATCTGTAAAGAAATACTAAAAAAAAAAATGGCTTTCTCCTCTGCCAATGTCGCTCAGTTTCTTAGCTCTCTCTCTGACTCTCTCTCTCTCTCCCGGCGCCGTTCTCTGTACGTCGTTCATAAGTGGCACCTCTGCACGTCTGCCCTGGTTTGGGTTTCTAAAGGAAACACTCCATTATTGGAGTCATGGACAGAAACAATGGTGCCCTTGAAATTCTCCCGCTCGTTTTGCATGTAATGATATCTAGATTAAACACAATATTATGTTTGGCCGACCACGCCAGGCCAATCCACATTTTCTCTCAGCCATGCATTAGAGTACATTTGGGTGCGTGTGGAAATAGTCCTTATTTCAAATCGCAGGCCTTACTCGCTGCTTCCTGTCAGGGGTCCAAGAGAGGCAAGGGGAGCGGAGGAGGGGGTGGGGTGGGAGGGGGTCATTACAGCACAGAAGAGAGGAACGCTAAAACGAGGGATGGACTGAAAATGTCCCTCTCCCAAATCCACTGATTCAATTCACAGCGCAATGGAGGGAGTGAAAAAACAACCAAAAGAAAGAATCCTGGCGTTCACGTGTGGATTCACCATCGCACCAGTATCGGCATTTCCTGCGGTTTCACATGGTCCGTTCCTTTGCTTTGCGAGGCTGCATTGTTTGCGGTCCGGTAATAGCCCACATCTTAAAGAAAAACATGGACATTCCTGGTGGATGCAGGGTGGGTGCTGACCATCTCCGCTCGGAGCAGACCTCGTGTCTACTCCGGAGCGGAGATGCTTCCTGCGTTCTCTCTTTCTCACCAACAGCGGAATCCCAGACTCTCTTGCCCAAAAACGAGGGGCTAATCCGGAACAGGCATTTCCCAAATCAAGTACGATTGTCCCTGACCTTTACCTCTACTTCCCCCTCTATGGTTCCGTCTGCTGGAACCTCGGGGTCATCTTGTGTCCAGAGACTGTCCGCCATGATGGCGAGCTCTGCCGTGTTGCAGGCGAGGATCTCTGCAAGGCCCTGTGCCGGTCCATAAATGGCGCCGCAGATCAGTGTCAAAAAAACAAGTCAACAAGGCTGAGATTCCTGGGAAACGTTCCACAGACATTCTTGAAAGAAGTGAGAATGGTGGAATGACGTGCGCGTGGGCGTGGGCATGTGTGATGGCGGTGAAGTCGAAGGGGACGGCGGCTCTGCAGGATTTTATATGCGTAGGAATCGAATTATGATTACTTTCTATTCAACTTTCCATCATTTTTGAGGGTTCCTCTCAATGGTTCAAAAAAATGTGAATATACTTGTATACGCTAGTGTTTTAGACAGGGTGGCTTTCACAAATGAGTGTTGTAGGATGGGATACATAAAACGCCTTGCCCTGGTTTTCCCAAGCCATCTCCTTATTCCTCCATCATTTGGGCCATTGCTCTCTGCCTCACTCTCCCCCTCTTTCAGCCTCTCCCCTTGCTCTCAGGCTTCACTCTCGGGCCATGAAGGATGCTAGCTTGACTGGCTGACTGGCTGAGAAAGGAATACCCCTCTTAAGAAGATGATGTTTGTGCAGACGGATCCTGTCCTTCAATACCAGTCACTCTCTTTGGGGGGGGGGGGGGGGGGGGGGGGGCGGTGTTAGTGGAGGAATGGTGATGGGGGAACTGAGATCGCATTTGCATATGAAATGATTAAAAACATTACTTTGCGTCTTTGTTACGGAGATGACCGCCCACCAACGTCCAATCATTGGGCCAGGCGGTGCTACGTGTCAAACGTGTGAACAAAGATTTGACATTGAAGACTTAACTGAGTCATTATAAATGTGAATCAACATTAAGGGGGAAAAAAATACAAGAAATGAGGTGAGAGAGCGGGGGAGTGATTAAGTTCTAGTGGTAGCGCGTGAAGAGGGGAAGGAAGAAAGTTAAAGTGGTTCGAGGTTGGGGAGAGAGAGAGAGAGAGAGAGAGAGAGCGAGAGAGCGAGAGAGCGAGAGCGAGACGTTTTTTGGCCATGGACGCCAGAAAGGAATCACTGAATAACTTGGCGCGTTTCTTTGTGGCGAGAACAGCATGGGATTGAGGATGGAGCCAGAACCCACAATAGCTGGCCTGGAAGGTTGTCTCATTAGAGGGGCTGGAGCACACAACCTCATGGGACCGCAGAGGCCGAACCCAGCACTGCACTCCCCAGAGCTCTGGGAAATCTCACCGTCTCGGTTTAATCTCAGGTATAGAGATATGAACGTGTGTTATGGTAGGATTTCTTATTTTCTGAGGCGGTTGCTCCTGTTTTATGTCCGTCAGCATTAGCTGAGTGTGCATGTGTGCATGCATGACGGTTCGTCGTTGTTTTGATACCCTGGTCCCACTTTCTGCTCCCACTCTGTTCCCATAAGACACCCGTGTTTGTCTTTTGGTGGGAATGACGCTGAGCAGGTCCAAGCAGCTGCAGTCTCCAGCGCGAGAAACTACCCCTTTGAAGAAATCCAAAAGCACGCTCTGTTTTTCTTGTTAAAGCACGCGTTTTACGGCTTTTGGGGAGCGAAATATTGTAGGTTGGAGAAATTACAAAAATGAGAGAGAGGGAGAGAAAGAGAGAAAGTGAGGGGGGGGGGTGGATAGAAAGAGAAAAGGGTATTGATGTCCCAGTGCGGGGTATTTGGCCTACAGTTCATTATATCGTCTACGGGGAACTGTTACAGGCTGCTTTCACCGACAGGCTCATTCCTAGATACCCCTCTATTCACTGTTCCCTAAATGAGGAGGGAAAAAATGTTATTTAAACTTGTGTGCTCAGCCGGAAACCATAAACAGTTGGCGCCCTTTACAAAAGGCATGCCCGTGTAATTGTTCCTGGAACAATTAAGCGTGCGTTTAGGGGGCTAAACAGACGGCTACATTGTGTGATTCGCCTTCAGTTACACCTGGTATTTGGATCCAATATCAAGCTTTCGCATAAATGTGTATTTGTCTATGCTTCTTGAACCTTCCCTGCTTGCAGAGATCCCCACGGTCTCTTAGAAGAACATCAACAGGTTCTCATCCTATATTATTGATTTAACCAGCAAGGTACCTTACGGTACATTGGAGTGAAATACTTCCTGAAGGCCTCTCTTTCCTTGGTAGGTCCAACCTGTACAAACATCTTGTTGTGTTACTGTGTAGCAGCCTATCAGGGGAGGGTCCAAACGGGGAATATCTTCGGCCAAAATAGCAGGTGTTTCAGGAGTGGCAAAACAGCCCCCCTCCCCCCCTTCTGAAAAGTGGTTACAGGCCAGCCAAACATGTGGACTTTTAAAACATAGTCGGCTCTATTTTATGAAGTTATGTGGCATGGTGTGCCTTTTCACACATGTGGTCCGCTGGATATGAATGAGAGAAAAAGCGCCTGGCCCTATACCTTGTTTGTGCTGCTGGGCGGAAGCAACCCCCCCCCCCCCCCCCCCATTAAAAATAGAAGCCATGAAAAGAGAAGCCATGACCAAGCAGCACTCAAGCACAGCGGTTTACAGTACAAGCGTTACCGGTAACCGGGAACAACTTACGGTAAAAAGGCCCATACTGGAAGAACATCAGGTCCAAACGGCCAAAGTGTTGCTGATGTTATCCGACATCGTGGCTAGGTGTTAGCTTAGCCTGTGATATTGAGCCCACTTGTTTCATGTTTCCAGGACTTACCTGTGTTGGTGAAAAGGTTAAGGACTTGAGTTTTCAAAAAATCTCCTACCGAGTTGTACGCATAATTTGGAACATGGCGCACTTCAGAACACTTCTTTTATGGAAATTGATCAGCAATGTTCTCATCATTGGAACAGCATTGCTTGAAGGAAATGGCAAGTATTGTGGTCACTTGTAAATGGTTTGATCGTATTTTTCCAGGACAGCTTTCTAGAACAGCTGTTGACGTGGCAATAATCGGAGAGATGAAACTAATGATGAAGCAAACAATAAAATTGTACAATAATAATCAATTTCAGCTTTTAAATAGGCAATTTATGAATGCAATATTGCTTCTGGAAGCATTTAACTCGATTAATCATCATATTATTAGAGTTTCCAATAGTTACAACACAAATAATTTGACAGCATTAATAACCCAAGCAGCAAATGTTTCATGACATAATCCCTTATATTCCCGCCTGTAATCTTCCGTGACTAATTGCAGGGACTGACTTTCTAAAGTCTGGAACCAAAACCGTCACACTTCATAAATGCTCACATCCATTGATGGTAGAAGATATAAATGTTCACTATTGTTGGTGGAAATGATAAGACTTACTAAGTGTTATCGAACGAGGTGAGGAAAAAAAAAAGCTCAGGAAAATTCACTAGGACAGAAAACCCACGCACGCATGCACACACACACATTTGTTCATCCGCCAACGACTTCCCTGACAGTCGACATGTGCTCAACAACATTCTCTGCACATGTAAGCACAGCTAAGAGCAAGTCTGCTGCTTCTCAATCAGAGACATCGCCCGGGTTTCTGGTATGTGCATGACTTCCAGATTCATCACAGTCTGAACAGTTGTGTGTCACACAATTCCCCCCCCCCCCCAGTTTCCAGGTTCCTTGCGTGCACATTTATGAAGTTCATCCCAATAAATCAGGTCTTCTGATCTTGCAGCCAGGGAATTCTGAATTCTCTCAGCCACACCATTGAAATCCATGATACATAGAAGCAGGGGCTGCAAGCGCCAAAGAATCCAGGGAATGCCATTACTATTCATTTGTTTTCCGAGCGGAGGGAAGGGGTGCTGGAATTGTAAGACACCTTCAGATCATTCAAGAAGTTTTGTAATTCCACATTTAACCTTGACCATATGTTGTGTCTTGGGTTCAGACCACACACACAAACAAACACTGATGCAGACATGGGGTGCTCACAAAGGTGTTTCTATAATGTAGGCATGTCTGGTACGGCATGCACTCGAAACGTGTACGCAATAAAGGTGGAGAGGCGGGATATCACTGGATAACCAGGGCACGCCGACAGATCTCCCGATACTTATGAACAGAAACAGATCTTCTTGTTCACCAAATATGTATTTCACGACCTCTTGACCGTTCATATTGGAATTTGAGTAGGTCAGCGTGGTCCGGGCCTGCCAAGTTACTCAGCTACGGGTTCTGCTGACTGCGAAAAGTGAATCAAGATTGACTAGTAAATGTATACACACCACCCGTCTGAATAACCTATAGAGACACTGGGTAATATAAAATATGCATTAGTAAGAAGTACACAGCCAGGTTTTTACAGGCTAAAGCTTTGCGGTTCAACCTCCAACGTCTGCAGCAGACCTGTAGTTGTCATAGTTGAGCCAAAGGTCAAAGCCTTAGCTGCTCCCCAATGACTTGGCTCTGTAGTCAATGTTGCTAAAAGTGTCGCCTAAATAGAAGTACATAGTCAGGTCAACTCTGATCCACATTGGGTGTGTGTACAGTTTTCTTCTTTTTGTGTGTAAAAGACAGTGGGTCTTCTAGATCAGAAGAAAACACTGACAGAAAACAGCAAAGTTAAAGTTTGTTGTTTGAGTTGGGATTAAAAGCCAAACTCCTGAGAGGAGGTTTTAGACTCAGTGGAAAAACACATGTCAAAAACATCTAGAGAGCTACCCTCTGACATGCAAGTGTATGTGTGTATGTAGTATGCGTGTGTGAAAAAAATATCAAAGGAGACACAATGGGCAGTGTCACACGTCTGGAATTTTCGGGGGCTTTTAAGCCCAATCAAACGCCTCTGATCAAGCACCATGGCAAGTGAGCGCGACACTATAATCGTAGCTTAAGGCGTTTGTGTCTCTGGCTTGACTCTGTGGTGGCCCATGACCCATTTCTTGCCATCCGCCTCCCTCTTCTTACGCCAATTCATAGTGGAGTCGAGAGCGAGTAGAGGGAAGAAAGGGGGACTCCGTCAAAACAACAATCCTTAAAGGACAATTATATCTGTCAGGTGTGAGGTGTGGAGGGAAGCTGAATCACTTCATAAAAGCAACAGAAAACCACCACGGTTGCCAAGGCGTCAAATTCGTTCATGTCTCATCGTCCTTGTGGTGCATTTCTTTGTACATTTGCGTTATAGCTGCAAAATAGAAGTCATGTGTGCTGCTTTCCAAGGTTTAGCCTTACTTGACCAGCCAATAAGGTGTTGGGGATATTTCAAATGCGCAGCCGTTGTTGAACCTTCTAACGCACCTCCTGTCTTTTCTTTTTACATATTTTTCTTCAAAGATCAAGTCTTTTGAGATGTTGTGAAGCACAGAATTATGAGAATCATAGGAAATAACAAAGAAAGAATGAGAGCCGTGGTCCAATTCCTATCTTTTATGTTTTCAGTCCTGTCATGTTGCTCCAACGGGCCCAGGTCCCATCAACATGCTTAGTGTAGCGATGCATTGCTGCTCCGCACCGTGGAATGGGCTGGCCCGCCCCCAACCTCCAAGTCTTGAAGGCAGGAGATAACATTTCTAAGCACTTTTTTGATTTCCTGGACAGATATGTCTGGACAGCGTCAGTGTTTTTTCAGACAGAGACGACAAGGGCGTTGTATGAGGTCAAGTACGGTGAAGAGATAATTCACAGCCTCTTTCCTTTTTATGTGGCATCTTAAAAAGTCTATTGTGTAATTTATTGAACTATAGTTAGTTTATTCTGTGTCTGGCCCACGCTAGACACAGCTTGGGCCTCAGAGGTCAAAGGTAGAGGGAGCTGGTTGAAATATTAACTTAAAAGAGCTATATGTACTATAATAATCACAACATGACCATGACATGTGATCAGAGATTCAGGAAACATGCTAAGTCGAATGACAACAATGATACAGCAGGGACATTCTTCTTTGAAATTTACGCTCCGGGTCAGAATGTTTGCTTTTGTAACGGTCTGTGTGTTATGATTCACTATCCTCTTGAGTAACCTGGGTTGAAACAAATTGGCACACAAACACTGAAGCCATTGGAAGCATGCAAACAAACTGGATGAACTGAGATTGTGCTGGATTCAAACAGGCCTGAAAAGCATGGTCATCTATCATAAAAGCTCCATGACCAGAGCCCTGCTCGAGTACCAGTAAATGGGAGTCCCAATTAAATGATGGAGAGACCTTAGAGCACAGAATGATTGCAAGACCGATGCCACATGAGTGGTTTAATAATTTACAAATAATAAATGAGTTAAGTAATTGTAAATGTATACATTAGCTGATCAACTTACAGTGTAGGACTCGTCGTAGCCCGAATTTGTTGGAATAATTGTTAGACGTGGCATTTGGCTCGTCTTGCGCTCTTGATCGTGCAATTTCCGCAACCTGGCAACCCGCTTGAGCTTTGAATCTAAGGAGGAGGATCAGGGGCGGAGCCAACTCACTCCATTATTGCGAATTTGGGTGGCGGCATCCATTTTAAACGCTCTGTGTCAATGTTACATATTGTAGCTTTAAAGAGTATACATTTGACTCTTATTTTCATGTGATATCATCGTCCACTGGCGAGCTAGTGGGCAGGCCGGGTCCGACTGAATGCCCTTTTGTGAGAAGGCAGACAGACCTAAATGTCAGCCTCTAATTGGTGATTATGTTTAAAGTTTAGACATTAGCCATAATCATGCTCTTCAACCAAAAACCCACATAAACAAGAGATCACATCAACTAAGTAAACTGCAAGTGGATACTCAACCGTGCGGACACACACACACACACACACACACACACACACACACACACACACACACACACACACACACACACACACACACACACACACACACACACACACACACACACACACACACACACACCACTTTGGGGAACATTGCAACCTAAAGCGCTGATCAAACTTTATGGCTGCCTTATGGCTGGTTGAAATATATATGGATGATTATATAACGGGTGACGTTTTCGCTGGGAAATATAACTGTCTCACAATTACATCATCTTTCAAACTTTGTTCATGCTTTTCATTGGAGTCTTGTGGCACATAAGTCTGAGTGTGCTCAGCTAGAGTTTGAAATGAGTGGGAATTGCAATAGTTCCCTCCTGCATGGTATAATCACACGTTCATTCACCAAAACTACCCCTTACTGTCTGGAGTCTGATCAGGTCTCATATTCGATTTGAATTTTTCTGCGTAAAATATGAAATAAACCTTAAAATAAATAACAATGGGAATCTATGGGAAAATCTATCTTTAATAAAAAATGTATTCATATCATGATATTTACATGATAACAATAAATATTTTTGTTTTATACAAGGCAACTTTATTGATATAGCAGGCAGTAAAGAGCTCCCCCACTGCTCAGGTATCTGTTGAAGAGCACAGTTTAGCAATGGGGGAGAAAGTGGGATATTACTCCAGAGAGTCGCAACCAGAATGAATAACTCTGGAGTCAATTTGGCATTGGGCAAAGAAAGTGAGGATCTCAAACATCCCTCTAGGTATAAGCAATGAGGACATGAGAGAACTTGGCCATTACGGACACCGTGCGTCTCCTATCAAAATGGTATTCCTCAAGTACAAATCCCCCTGTTACATCTTAGAAATGAATGCTTCTTTCAGAAGACAGGCGTTTCATGCATATCTGTGGTCTTGAAAAACAACAAGGTCGATCTCAACCGGGCTTTGAAATGATTTGAAAAGGAAAATTATAACGTTGATACCTCTTCAGAAAATTTGAACAACTTGGGCGTTGTTCGTGGTCTTTAGCTGTGCCGATTGTAGAGCAGAATAAGCCCATTGATGGAAAAAAGGTAACACAGGAAGGTGCAGGGAAGGTCTGACCTCGGGCCACAGCTCGGCTAACAGTCATGACGGCGGAAGAGGAGGAGATGATGGAGATAAATTAGGATTTCCTAAAAAATAAAAATAAAAACAATGATTTGGTGTCCTCCTTCAGGCATTGCCCAACAAAAGCCCTGGAGGAGGGGCAATTTGCTTGCAGGCTCTGTCTCTGAGTTTGAAGAGTGCTGAGAATCCAGGCATTGACGTAACAATATTTCTAGAAATCCTTCTGGTTAGTCATTGGTGGAGTTGTGCTAGATGTCTTCAGAGATAGTCTGGCTACAGGGAGTTTACCTTTGTGCTGCAGGAGGGCAGTCATCCTTCTGCCTGAAGAGGGAGATCTGTAGCAGCTGCAAAATTAGAGGCCAGTCTCTCGAATGTGTACAGATTTTAAGTTGTTGCACAAGATATTGACTAGAGATTATTTATGTACTGGTTGAACACCAGTGGCATACATTGCTGGCTATTTGTTTCAGCCCTGGTTTCATGTTTTCCAGGGGTGAAATGGTTTATTTGAATTATTTGCCTATACTGATATTTTTGCAAGGAATCAAGAAGATGTTAACACCATGCAAGCGGAATGGATATGGATCTTTCCACATTTGTTTTATATTGGCCAGGTGCTGGTTTCATTTATCTTGTGGCACCAGCACACATGTATTGACCCTCCCAATTGACCTGCTGGCCAAGGTGCTGGCTGTTTTGGTCGATGCATTCGGTGATAAACTCCATTGGTTCCCCCAGAGTCTCCTGTACCTTCCAAAGAAGGTTGATGGGCGTGGACTCATGCATCTTGCCAGCAAGGGAGCAACTTTTCATCTTGAGTTTATTAAAATACTTCTAACTGGGTCCAAGGACTTGGTGTGGAAACTTGGTGTTGGCTTGTCAGGCTTTAAGAAGATCTGGTGATTTTAGACTGAGCACCTCACTATTTTTAAGATTTTACCTTTCGTGATTGATTTACTGCAGTGCTTTCAACATGTGGACTCTTTAAGAAAGAGGGAGGACTGTCCCAACTGTTATACTGGTTGCTCAATGAGCCAGTGGTTCCAGAGAAACGTTTCCCAAGAATATTGTACGGGTCAGTCAGGTGTCACAACTCTGGGGCAGGTAGTGAAGCTGGTCAATCCGGACCTGGGGCTGAGGTCAACGCTGTTCATCCAACAACTTCTGGACGAGTGAAAGCATGATCAGAAGTTGAACTGAAAACATGAACTGAGTGGAAATTAAATGTGTTCATTAAAGGTTTTAGAAAGCCTGGCTGTGAAGATCCTTTCCCCTCTCTTGATATTCCCCCCTGATTTTGAAGATGTCCTCCTTCAAAATACAGGAAAAGTTGGATTTAGTGATTTAAAATGCAAATTAGCGTAATCTCTCTATGTAAAGGTTTTCAACAACAAGACAACAATAAATGGTCCAGCCAAGGCTTATCTTGGCCTGATGGATGATGTCAGGACTGAGTGGCGGGCACTGAATAAACTATCTTTTGTCAACAAAAGAACTGATTTACAATGGAAACTATACATGGAATAGTGGCTGTCAACTCGTTTAAAGAGTCGCTTCACAAAGAGAAACCATTTCCACAGTTCTTCAGACTCTCCCCTCGGCTCTCCTTATTAGAGGAGCTTTTCATAGCTCATCCTCTAAATGTTGGGATTGGTCAAGCAAAGATGGCCGTTTATGTAGACCACAAGATATAGTTTGAACGCTATCTTGATGATGATTAAGAAGTGTTTCTTATTTGAAGTTTGAGGGCCAGGATGACTAATCTCTCTGCCCGCTGACTTTCTGCTGACCAGAGGTTAAACAGATTGCAAGATGAACTCCTTCACCTGGTCTCATTCTGAAATGTTCATTCTCTCTCCCTCCCCCCTCTCTATATCTCTCTCTTCTCTTCCTCCCACTGTACACCTCTCTTTCTCCCTCTCCCTTCATTTATCTTCCTTTCGAGTGTGTTTGGAAGATAGGTGATTGAGGCTGATTGGACTTTATTCAGTTGCAAGGGGTTTCTGTTTTGTTGGGGGGGCTCTAAAAAAGGACCATGGGGACCTCATACCTATCGATATGGGGGACATAAAATAATCACTTTGTAATGTAACTTTAATTATATAACATTGCCCCCCCCCCCCACACACCCACACCCACACACACTGAGGGCCCTATCTTGCATCCGGCGCAAGTGACAGTCACTGGCGCATGTGTCGTTGCTAGTTTACAACTGGCGCAGAGCGTTCTTTTCCCACCACCGCCACTCGCCGGTAAATTAGGGATTGATCATGCGCCCCAAGGGGCGGTTCGGTGGAAGGAGGAGGCGTGTTCTGGCGCAAACGGTATTTTGCCGTTTCTGAATACCATTGCGCTACTGACCAGGAAATACCTGGTTTAAAGTCAGTGGCGCGTTGTTCAGATGCTATTTTAAGGGCGCATGCATACATGCGTAATGCGATGCATACGGATTGCTTGTGCACCTCGCGCATACACTTTGCTTCTCCCATCTACCTAGCCGCACATTCTTGGTAAATTATTTGGGAAAGAACAGCTGATGCAGCGGTAATAAGTTGTACTTTTAAATCAATGCATCTGCAAACACCGTACAGCAAACACATATTTTCTTGACAGAGACATCGTGTAGGCCTACATGCCCATAACTTTTAGGATTGATGAGTATTTGATCGTGAAAAACATTGTTTTACCGCGAGTGAGTGTTAAAAAGAATGAATGAATGCGGGCGTGCGTGTGTGCTCTGTTTAAACACACGCAAACTAAACACGTAACGCATAATACAATCAATGGCAATGTCTATTACCGCGGGGACACATGCATATTAGGATAGCATACAATACTGATAAGAAACAATGTTTATAATGTATTGCGTATATCATTAAATAGAACCACAGTTACCGCATATCATATGTTATATCGTATACGTTTTCTTTGCCGAAATTTATTTGAGGACTCAGTATTTCTGAAGTTGTGGAAGAAAACCCCTTATTCCATGTGTGAATTAGGCCATATTATTTGGCAATAAACAGCCATTTGCAGTTTGAAATTCATGTGCATCTGTCTCATCGGAGACTGCAGACGCGCTGTCAAAATATCAACTCGTCCGATTCAAATGCGCTCATGGCTCTTAAAGGGGATGGGAGCTGGCACTCTCATTGGTTTGTTGGACGTTACGCCCAAACCACACCTACGGGTAACTAGGCTGCTTCAGACCAACCCTTTTGACACTTGCGCCGCTACGCAAGTGTCATTTATCCGCCTGTAAAATAGCGATCGCGCCGTAGAACCGCCCACAAAGCTACTTGCGCTTTGCGCTTCCCACTTGCGTTTCAGACCGTTAAAATAGGGCCCTGAGTGTGCCGTTAATCTGTTGTGTAGGATTATAGCCCGCTCCATACAAACGTTTCTCCAGGCCTCGTAGCCATCAACAGTTTCCAAACCAGACGTGATTCTAGGGACCTCGTCACCTTGGTTACTCTCTTCTTCCGGATACATCCATCACGCATTTCCAAATCCACAAGCCCTGTTGGTGGCTGGTGGATGTAAGCAGCTGCATGCAGAGGTATTTGATTGGGACCCCAGTTCACGAAAATAAAATAAATAGTGTTTACCCTGGCGAGGGACGGAGAAGGGGAAAAACGTGTGCTGTGGATCTGAGGGGGGGAAGCGCTTCGCACTGTGTGGAACTGAGAAGAGTGAAATGAAGGAACAAAGGAGAAACTAGTGGAGTGGATACGACCGGAACCACAACAGAGAACAGGAAAGCACTTTCATTCAAGTGAAACGTCAAATGAACTCACACGTCCTTTGTTCCAACTTTAACTTGGCTGGGCTTTTCAACTACTCCCGTTTATTTTAGAAGCAAACTCCAAAATGGACCAAGGAATAACAATTTGAAGCCACATTCACGTTGGAGCGTACGTGCGGACGCATCACTGTCAACGTCTCAATACAGCGTGTTTGACTTTGGCCGATCAAACATAGGTTTCATGCATAGATGCTTGTTTGCATTCTCGTGTCCGTACAATAACCAGATTATACAACACGTTGTCTCCGTGGATGGGCTCAGTGTGGTTTTCTGGGTGGGTACAGTAGGGCCTGTGGTCAAACCTTTCTCTTCATCCTCGTCTGACTCTCTAACTCTGTCTGACTCGCTGTCTCGCTCTATCTCCCCCACTCTACCTCTCCGTCTCTCCACGTCTCTCTCCTTCGCAGCACCGGAGCCCAGCCGTGGACCGGGCCAGTCATTCGGGGAATGCGTCCGTGGATACGAGATATGCCCTGATTGCGGGAACATGCAGCGCCAGAGGAATGGTAATTACTGTGGAAATCAAGCACCGTCAATTGTGGGGGTTATTTTACAGTGTTGTGGACCGCGTGTCCCCTCTTTCGCCCCTTCCCCCCCCCACACCCCCTCCAAACCAATTTGCTTTCTACCTCAGAATATTTTTTTTCTTCCTGTAACATTTTCTTTTTACTTTCATTGATCAGCACTTTGTTATTGCAATCCAACTACTTAGGTTTAATTCCTTAGGCAAACATCCCCCTTTGTCCCACCAGACACACACACACACACACACACACACACACACACACACACACACACACACACACACACACACACACACACACACACACACACACACACACACACACACACACACACACACACACACACACACACACAACCATACATACAGCGCAAGAAAAATTACCCTCATCAGTGTGTGTCAGAAAACGCCGAAAAAACACAAAACACCGGGCCAAGATTTGATTATACCTTTCAAGCGTTGAAGAGTCCGTAATTATGCATTATGTATGGATTCACAAAAAACTTGTTATCGTTGAATGAATACAAAATCTATCAGGCGTTGAGTTGCTTTCCCCTCAACATCCCTTTCTCCCAACAGATATGAATAGACATTTAATAAAACACGGGTCCATGCCTTTCTCCCTGATCGGTCTCACTGAGAGCCTGCGTCACAACAGGTGAGCGTGATCCCAGTTGGGTCGTTACAGGACTGGGAGGGTGACGACAGATCACAGGTCAGCTCTCCAGTTAGGGACCTACTTAGTGGACCTCACGTATCCATGCGGCTTGTCTCAAAGCCCGCTACTTGACGTAAGCCAGCTGCGCTCGATAGAGAGAGGGGACGGCGGTGGGATAACCTCAATCAAAATCAATCAAAGGGACTTAGTGAGGGTTCAGTTTGTGTCTGGTCAGTGTGTGTCGGGGACGTCCATGTTTCAGCACGTCTGAGTTGTGGTGTTTGTTTTCTGAAGGGGAATTAAAGCTATGGAGTTAAAAAACACACACAACCATGACATGCATATTTGTCTGCATACTGGTAATACATCACTCTCTCTCTCTCTACTTTGACACAGAGCGAGTATGAATTGAACAAATTGTCCCTCTGTCAGGGGTGACTTCCAGGGAGATATGAGAAGGGGCTTCCAGAAAGAAAAGCCAGACAAGAGGCCCCCGCGTGCACCTCATCCATCTTCTGTAGGGGCCCCAATAACCACCCCCCCCAAACACACACACACACACACACACACACACACACACACACACACACACACACACACACACAGGGTCTCTCAGAGCTCGAGGTGGGTGTGTGTGGGTGGGTGGTGGGGAAGAAAGATGTCTGAGTTCACGTGTGTTGATAGGTGTGAGGGTGGCAGGGAGTGGTCTGCCGTTGGTATAAAACTGTCAGACCCCAGGGGTGAGGAGTGGCTTGTGGAGTGCACTCCTGAACCAGGAACTTATCACCCGCCAGCCAAGCGGGAGTTAATCAGCGCTCCTGTGTGTCCCAAGACAAATGGAGGAAGAGAGATATTGAGGGGGCAGGAAAGGGCGCTTAAGCACATACACACGCGCACACACACACACACACACACACACACACACACACACACACACACACACACACACACACACACACACACACACACACACACACACACACACACACACACACACACACAGACACAGACACACAAACACACAAGAACATATCTGTACATTTACAGTGAAGCACATAAAACACACCCACACATCACGTGCACAGTACAGCCACCACACACACACACACATTTACAGTGAGGCGCTAGACAGCTACGGCGCGCCGTGTCAAGTGTCACCGGACCGCGTTGCCAAGAAACACGTCCCGCTTCCTGCAGTCCCCAGGCCGCCAGACAATATGAGGAAGCGCTCGGCAGCGGCGCAGTAGACAGGCCGCACGCACACACACACACACACACACACACACACACACACACACACACACACACACACACACACACACACACACACACACACACACACACACACACACACACACACACACACACACACACACACACACACACACACCAGCCTAATGTAAGCCCCTGTAAATCATTCATAAGGTCCAGCCCAAGAGATTGAGTACTTGATAAGAGGCGCCCACTTGCGGGCCACTGAAACCAGCTTTTAACACACACCGCTTAATGTGGGATAAATAACAGGCGGATAACGGTTAAATGTTCAATATTTGAGATTATCTGTTATCAAACGAATAGGATTATCCTGGTATTTTTTCAGCTATGGTGATGACATTCCGCATTACATAATTCGATAGGATGATTCCTTGTCTCAATGAAATAAACAACTTATCACATTTTTGCGGAAAGCTTTCATTCCCATTACATTTTGTTCCCTTAAGAACTTGCAGAGACACTCTTGGTATTAGGGATGAAGAAAGGAAGCTCTCCGATGGCGTATAACAAACTCATATCTGGCAGGTTGCATTCAGCATATCGCCAAGGATAGCCCCATAAATGAGGCATTAACATACAATGGGGAAAACGTCAAGGTCACAACAGTCTACTGTGGATATAAACACCACTGTTTCTGTGGTTGAAACACGTCCAATTTGAGGGATATTCCCCAAAATGATTTTAGCGCATGTGTGTGTGCACGTGTGTATGCTCATGTCCATTGATTCCGTTGATAGTCATGTGGATGAGAGTTTATAGTATGAAATTATGTAAAAAAACAAACATTTTATGCTGCATTTGTGTGTGTTAATGCACGTGCGGGTGCATCTGTCTTCAAATATATGTGTGTGTCCATGTGCGTGAATGTGTGTTTTAATGTGTATGCGCGTGTTCGTGTGTGTGTGTGTGTGTGTGTGTGTGTGTGTGTGTGTGTGTGTGTGTGTTAATGTGTATGCGCGTGTTCGTGTGTGTGTGTGTGTTAATGTGTATGCGCGTGTTCGTGTGTGTGTGTGTATTAATGTGTATGCGCGTGTTCGTGTGTGTGTGTGTGTGTGTGTGTGTGTTCGTGTGTGTGTGTGTGTTCGTGTGTGTGTGTTCGTGTGTTCGTGTGTTTGTGTGTTCGTGTGTGTGTGTGTGTGTGTGTGTGTGTGTGTGTGTGTGTGTGTGTGTGTGTGTGTGTGTGTGTGTGTGTGTGTGTGTGTGAAGCCTCTGCTCTGAGCAGCCCAGTAGGTCCTTATGGGGCTTAACGCAGCAGGCTCCGAGCGGACGTAGGAGCTCTATGTCTGGGAACAAACGTCACCCTCAATTGTCCATCAATTTTTTTTACACATTATACATTCCACTCTTTGATAAATCGTTGCTGTGTGTGTGTGTGTGTGTGTGTGTGTGTGTGTGTGTGTGTGTGTGTGTGTGTGTGTGTGTGTGTGTGTGTGTGTGTGTGTGTGTGTGTGTGTGTGTGTGTGTGTGTGTGTGTGTGTGTGTGTGTGTGTGTTGCCTGATGACTTCACACAGACTCCATACACATACAGGGAGATATAACACACACACACACACACACACACACACACACACACACACACACACACACACACACACACACACACACACACACACACACACACACACACACACACACACGTACGTTAATGAAGGAAATCAAAGCAGGGGTCTTTATTCAGAGATGACAGAGGGGCCTTGGCCTCCATCATTTAGCGCCCCCTGCATAGTCCATCTGCCGTCATGGCAACAGCATCGCTGTGCTCACACAACCATAGCAGAGAGCTGCCGTCTAGTCACCCAGTAAATACAAACACGCCCGGGTCCAGAATAAACCATCTCGCAGACAGCAGCCACGTTGAATTATGTCACACCGCTGTTATGACTCTCTTTTATGGTTTTGTTCCCAGCATACTTCTCTTGTGATTCTTGTGTCTCTCTTTTGACATACAAGTGATAGATTTACACCCCCTCAGTGCCGTTCACCTCCAACCTGCATCCCACGCAGCTTAACAGAAAGAGGCAGCTTTATAGACCTCAGGCCAGACACGGTCAACTATGAGGCCTGTTAGTTAGTTAGTTAGTTAGTTAAACCTGTTTGTACATGTGATAAGAAATTGTGTTGTAGACACTGACACTATACTGTGAGTATAATGAAAAAACTAAAAGACCTTTTAAAAAATGATCTACTCAAACAGACTTAAAACATTCCATTAAGTCTAATGGAATGTACTGAGTCACTTATCTACGGTATATATCCACGAGGTCAACGTTTCTCAGTGGAAAAACTAAATACCGGCTATGAAACTAATTTTTTCAGCAAATCAAAACAAAAACAACAAGAAAGATTCTGTTTTTGTTGCGCTTGTGCTGTGATTAATCACTTTCTTGCTGCCATACAAGAGTGTGAGAGAAGTATCAGCTGGACATCCACACGAGTCCTTCAGCATGCACAGGAGTCATTGGGGACGCGACCAGATGTTTCTTATCGGGATCTCATCCCCGCTCGGCAGAAATGACTCTGATCCACGGGCTAAAAATAAAAAAGGAGCCTCCAATGTCTGAAAATGTGCAGCTGGCTCGGGCCGTTCCAGCTGAGCCTGGTTATCTGATCAGATATTTGATGCGCAAGCCCCCATGAATTGGCACTGGAAAGGCCAGGTAAGGTGCAGATGTTCAGCCATTAAACTACACACGTCCTCCATCGTCCAGCGGACACAGGATCATTAGTCAACGGGATAGGTTTTCAATGGAAGCTTCACGTACGTGCACACTGATTTAGACAACACCCAAGCACGTGCACACTGATTTAGACAACAACACCCACGCACGTACACACTGATGTAGACAACAACACCTACGTACGTGCACACTGATTTAGACAACAACACCTACGTACGTGCACACTGATTTAGACAACAACACCCACGCACGTGCACACTGATTTAGACAACAACGCCCACGCACGTACACACTGATTTAGACAACAACACCTACGTACGTGCACACTGATTTAGACAACAACACCTACGTACGTGCATACTTTCATACAGCATTGAAACCTAAGTATCACAGACATTGCCCGAAGAGGTGTTCAGCTGGTTCACAGATGTGCTGACTTGGGTATTTCTCACACACACACACACACACACACACACACACACACACACACACACACACACACACACACACACACACACACACACACACACACACACACACACACACACACACACACACACACACACACACACACACTGTGGGATTTTGGACAAGGAAACTGTAGAAAGAACTGAAAGAGGTATCAGTGTACACTCATCCACAAAAGTAATGCATTCTTAAAGCAAAGATATAACGTAGAATGAAAAGACGACGGAATTCGTCAGGGAAGACAAGGAGAGAGTGAAAGGATGTCGGGGCTGAAAGATGTGGAGGGATGTAGAAGACTTCGACATGAGGTTCCCGTTACTGCTCAATGTCATGAAGCCCCAGAAAAGAAGGGATGAGAGGCTCTCTGTTGATCCGGGAAAGCTGGCAGCACAAGTGGAAGGGGTCAGGGCTTTCAATGCTAAAAGGAGTTTGTGGATCTAGACGCCACTCAAGGTTCACATCTGAAGCAACGCCGCCCCCAGTGTGCATACAGCAGAGGTGTGTCTTGGTCACTGTTTTTTTTTTTATCCGACAGACCCACAAAGCACCAGCTCTCTTTCCACGCTCAAAAGAAACCAAAAGGAGGATTAGCTGGAAATAAACATTTGTTCATCAAAGTAATTTGTCAATCGCTAACGAGGCAATAATAGGGTGCCACATTGTGGCAAGAAACATTTTGGTACCCTAGCAACGCAAATAGGTTGACACCACTGCCTTGAATCTAACAATTTAGAAAGGAATGCATAAATGGCATAAAACATAAATGGCATAAAACAATGACCACATATGTACCCCTCTTTAACGGGGGAAACCACGGTAATATGCTAACAATGCACCAGTATCCTAAATCAATTTACATGGTTTATAATTGTACTTACCTTCGAACTTTAACTTAAATATGTTGCTCCCCTGTAGATACTTAATCTGACAACAAATGGTTTTCTTCGGAGGCGTAAATGAGAAAAAGTTTTGGACTCACAAAACGTATTTTTGCAAAGCCCGTTGCTCGTGTTAGCGTTGTAAACACTGTATCCATATGAGGCCACTTAGGCCACAAACGGGTCTCATTTGCCAGCATGGACAGCATCGCCACACAGAATGTTTGGTGACACAAACGGAATGAAACAACAACCTCTTTGTCGTTCATAAGTTCTCTGAGATATCTGAAGCAAGTCTGGAAAGCCCACAGTCTCAAAATAAAGACGTCAAGAATTTCCATATCGTCGGAATCTGTGTTAATATGCTTTTCGACCTAGGGCTGTGCAATACAAAGGGACATGATATACAGTCTCTCTAACAAGACTCAGCCCCCATACACAGTACACGCTATGAGTCTGGTGGGTTTTCCCCCCTCAACAGTGATCACTGATCCAGAGCAAAGGCTTCCAATCTCTCACAATTTATGGCCATCCCTTGCGTACCGTTGACATGTTCTCAACACTAAATCGGAATCCACCGCATTACAACGGACTGGGGAACGCCGTTGATCGGCATGTCGTATTGATTCATTGTGATGCTGAACAGGTACATCCCCCCCCCCCCCCCCCCCCTCCTCCCCCACCCAACCTCTGCTTCCTCCTCCTCTCGCTCTCCCCATCACGCGAGCAGAGAGCATCGAGAGAGACAAAGACACCCTGCAGGTTTGGATGGGACGCACTATCCCACAGATATAATCGCTCCTGGAAGAGAAGCGTCCTTCTTGCATGCCTGGTTCCCATTTCTAACCTCAATGAATCCCATCCTCCTCGTCTTCCGAAAGGATGCACACACACACACACACACACACACACACACACACACACACACACACACACACACACACACACACACACACACACACACACACACACACACACACACACACACACACACACACACACACGCACACACTTATGTTGAGTAAGTGGAAAAGTTGAGAGCCACAGCATCGGGCATTCAGAGAAGGTAGAAGGGTTGAAGGTCTCCAGTATCACGTGTAAGTGTTGACTCATAGGACCCACAGCGGACCCACATTTACATCCACTCCAATATGTTGCCTGTAGGATAGCCGTCAAAGGACGTTGATTGCGGTGGGTCAGTATTATGCTTGTTGTAGTGACACGATGGCAAAGGTTTTGCTTTGGCTGTTGGAAGCTGACATCTGATACCTTGCACACATACATCTATCAAACATAACAAAACATTCAAAAGGCGACGACCATGTTGAATCTTAACTGTGCCTTAAAAAAAGGACATGTCGCCACTTAATATCTGCGGCCCAGTTCACAGGAAAAAGCATGATCCTCTTAAGCGTTTTTTCTGCTTAAAACCAGTCATTAGCGATAACTTTACAACATGCCCTGCTCTTTCCCTTTTTCCATGCGGTGTCTTACTGAAAATGAAATTAAATACATGTTTGTAAGTTGTTAGGTTCAGTCATGTGTGCTTGTTTGAAGAAAAAAAACGAAAGCAGAGAGAACAGTCTTGGCGGGCGGCTGGTGTTTCCAGTGTGGGCTGGGAGGAGAACCAAAATGGAAACACATTGGGGCCTCGGTGGAGATCCAGCTACACTCTACTTGTGTACATTCTTCACCGGGCAACAAATGGTGCTGAATCACACCCGTTACATAACCAGGGGTGGGGGGGGGTGGGGGCACAATGGCTGCCCTCCGTCCTCGTTAGCCGCCGCCGCACCAAACCCCAACGACTGCCCCGCCCGCGCTTTACATTCAGTTCAGCTGTTCACCGTTCACCGTTGATCGTTGGCAGTCCTTGCTGTATACAGGAAGGGGTTAAGCACCTTTAGCTCCCCCCCCTGGTTGGCCAAGTCCTACCCTTGATGGGGGGGGGGGGGGGGGGGGGGGCGGGGGGCTGGGGTGGAACCAAAGGCCCGGGAGATCTGTGGCTCCCCTGGTTCTGCCGCGTTTCTCTGTACACACAGTGGGAATGATCATGCCATTAGTGTCCCTATGCACTTAAGGAGAAAGGAATGAAAAGGGGGACAAATTGACCACAGACCCCAGACGGAACAACCCGTACAGGGATACGACGACCGATTACCTCAGCCTGGATTGTAACCACGCAGTCGCTGCAGAGAGTGTTCCCGTTCAAAGCGATCAAACCGTTGCTAAAGATGGCCAACATTTGTGTAATGATTGCTGTTTGCATAAGAGATTAAAGGCCTTGATGTACTTGACGCGAAAGCCACATTGCTGTGTGTTCCCACAGACGAGACAGGTTTGCGAACCAAACTCGTGCCACATTGTGCTTCCATGAAATCACTGTGTTCGACAGCCAGTACAAAACACAAAAATGCCGGTATAACGGGGCCTATAATCTCTTGTTTAAACACAGGAAATTGCTACATCTTTTGTGGCAATAAAATGAGGAAAGTACATTTAAGCATAAGCCTACATGTTCAATCAGGACGGAGGACGGTGGCTGCAGGCTTTAGCAGTTTGAGTAGAGGATAAATAACATGGTCAGTGGATCATGCCAAAAAAGCAATCGTATTATCTCTGCTATCTGCCATCAGTAGTTTAGGAATTTATCCATGGTATTTTGCTCTTTGCTTTCAAGATATATCTCTTCTGTCTAGTCTAACACGGAGGGGTGTGAGTCTCGTTAGACTTAATGGAATGTTTTAAGTCTGTTTGAGTTGATCATTTTTTAAAAGGTCTTTCGTTTTTTTCATTAAAAAAAAACCGACCACAGCCATCTGGCGTGCTTGTAGACATGATGTCAGTAAGAAAACAAAAAAGGATAATCAGCTACATATTTTATTCTGGTTTAATATTTTCATCCATTGCCCCTTAGCGAAGAATATCAGGAAACAGCGAAAAACGGCTTTTAGTATGACAATAAGCAAGAGAAGCCTGCTCCATGTCACGATACCGTTTTTCAGAAATAGATTCAAAAAAGGTTGCAGATTTGGATGTAGAAGATGTAGTAACATGCAGCAGACCTAAAACAAGTGTTTGCGGTGCGCAAATGAATGCCAGGGATTTCTGTTTCTTTCTCCTCATACATCGGTTCACCGAGGCGAATATGCCATTGCAATAATATACAAGCCGCTAATCAGATGTACTATTAGGGGAGAAAAGATGTAAATGTAGTCAACTTACATTCTCCCCAATTAGCTAACAGAAAACATGTGTCAGGGAGGCGCATGTCCGATGTGAAGTTTGTTTTATTAACAAGAAAGAAGACTCTTAGAATCCGAGCTTGCGGTACTGCAGTCCTAAACATAGCTACGGCGAGGAAGAACTAGCATGCTGATTTCTGGAGAGCAGTGCAGTTTGGGTCTTTTGTGCTTTTTGTACAGACAATGTAGGCGTCAGACTCAGCATCAAATTTGGCATACAATTCAAATATTTCCCTGCTCGAGGAAAGGCTTGGATCAAGGCCATGTCCACACCAATGCGGATCCATTTGAGGACGCCTTGCGTTGCAGCGGCGCTGTGTGCATGCTTGTATGACTGACATGATCCAGACGTCAACGGAAGTGGGGTGCAGATGTGTGGATGGACGGAGTTCTGAAAAATCTATGGAAAACACCAGTATGGATGAAAAAAAAAAACTTTGACATGCAAGGCTGCGCGTTTTTAGATGTAGTCTGTGCAGTATGTACACGGCCTAAGGTACTCATATGGTCAGTCATACCAAACCCTTTCACACAAAAAGACCCCCCCCACCACACCGACACACAAACATACACACACACACGATCACTCAAATACACACACTGACCCAAACACATACTTTCGCCCCTGGTTCGTTTGCTACATTCAGAACCAGCTCAGCATCTTTCCACAGGTCAGCCGGTAAGGTAAATACACTTTTTACAGCCCGACGCTGAGATCTCGGGGGCTTTAGAGTGCGCCATCAACCTGGGCCTTCAAAACGCTCCGCAAAGCCTGCAGCTCACGCTGAGCCCCGACATCTGGCCACGGATGAGGAGGAAAACAAGACTGAACTCTGCAGGTATCTGAGCCTGTGTGTGTGTGTGTGTGTGTGTGTGTGTGTGTGTGTGTGTGTGTGTGTGTGTGTGTGTGTGTGTGTGTGTGTGTGTGTGTGTGTGTGTGTGTGTGTGTGTGTGTTTGTATGCGCGTGTGTAAAAGTGTGTGTGCGTGTAGGAATGAGGCTAAAATGGTGAATAAAATGCTAACAAAATTCAGATAAGATATCAATATCGCAAATTATACGTTAACATTATCGGACCTATTATGTGTGCATCTGTGTCCTGCACTACGTGCAGGGTTTGTACTTCATATTGTAATTGATACGCCTCGTAGCATATTTAGTAATGTACATGAAGACCAGCAGACCATCTGAGGAGAGGTGCAATGCATGCTACACAAGGCACCGAGCGCTAACGCCGCTAGCAAGAATTCTTTGTGTAATTGGGATCATATGCGCACAAAAGCCGACGAAATGATTGTGTTTGTATCTTTGTGTAATTGAGTGTGTCAGTGTGTGCATGTGTGTGTGTGTGTGTGTGTGCATGCGTGCAAATGTCTGTACCGTGTATGGCGAAGGGATGATGGCATCGTTTTCCCAGCTACCGACTGGCTAATCTCAAGGCTAGCAGATTGCTGAAGCGAGAGCCAACAATCCCAGCGCTCTCCAGTCAGAACGGGTCAGCGTATGTAAAGGGACGCAGCTAATCAAACCTCAAATGCACCGCATGCGTTTGTTCCCACACTTATCTGCAGGTCAGCTGGTTGGGTTGTAATGATACGTATGCGGCCAATGCTCATTTAACGCTCATGTACACGGAAAGGGAGCCTTTGTTGTGCGATAAGCAGCTAAACAGTCCCAGACGTGCTCTGACACGCAGCGCTGAAAGAATAAGACGCTGTTTTCACCATACACACACTACATCGGGCCCCACCGAAACACATTACTCTCACACATTCAGGCAGTTTTTGCATGATCCACACGAATACGTTCGTATACATATGCATTCATCAAAAGCCACAAGTTAACCAATCCGAAGCGGTGGAGAGAGGGAGCGGGAGAAAAGAGGCCGGAAAGTGGGCTGAAGGAGAGATAGAATGACATGCAGCATAGCAATGGAACCCGGGTCGCTGTGAGGCGCACTGCCGCTGCGGTCAGAGCGCTGGTGGGTTGAGCCACCCACCCAACCACCAATAAATTACAATTTTATAGTATTCGGGGATTGGGTATTCAAGGTGGTCCACGGGTGATTGCTTGCAGAGGAGGGAACGAGGCATATCTAGTCCCCCAAAGGCAGGAAATCAGGAGTAGTATTCATCATCGGACTGCCGCCTGCTTTTCAAAAAGGGGTTGGATACTGCGGTACAAACGCACACACACACACACGGGTACGGTTCACACTAACTGAGCATCAGCATATACACTCTCACACATTGACTGAGTGTGCAGAAACAATGCACAAAGGCCCCGTCAACACACGGCCACATGCAATGTGATTGACATCGTGCATAAAAGGGGCTTATCTTCTTCCATCGGGTATGACAGTTCACCGGGCTAAAAGGCTAAACCCTAGACTCCATCCTAAACATTGTAATGCCGGGCGTCTGTTTAAACAGGTCGCAGCCAAGGAAAGCAAGGCTGTGTGGCCACCTCAGCAGACTGCATGGTTAAAAGGATTTGCCATTGATTTCTTGGTTACAGTGGAAATATTTGGACAAAAGGCCACTATCAATGCGAATTACCACTGACAAGTGTGCACAAAACAAAGACTATGCTAAAATGTACAAAAAAGGAGAAGAAAATACCAAAAGATGACGAAGAACTTGAAAGTAATCAAGATATATAATCAAGATGGAAGAGGCTGAGAGGTGGTCTGTGATGTGATATTTTCATGCAGGAAAACATGCTGAACAATGGTACCATCGCACGTGGGATTTGACTCAAGAACAAGGACATCTTGACTCGCTCTCATGGCAACATATTGCTCAACAATTGCCTCATACTCCTTGGTAAATGTGGAGAAATAACGGTGAAGGCTCCAACAGGAAGGCAAAGAGAGAAGAGTGTGAGTGAAGCCAAAAGCCTTCGTTAAATTCGTGCGCAGACCGGCCTGTGCGGCAACGCCTTTTCATAGTTTGGGCGTAAGTGATATTTTCCCTTGACGACAAAGGGCACTGGACACAAAACGCGACGCAATTCTTCTCCTTGTTGTTATCATCGCACATGGCTGATGTTTCTCGGTGCCCAGGAAGAGATCACTTGCTGTTACACTTCCTGTGTCCCTTTGCGATGAGGACGTAAACATCGTTGTCTAGCTCACACAACCTATCCTCAATTTCGGCCACCTCGAATAAACAACAACAACAACAACAACAACAGGACCGAGGAAGGAGAAATCACATGTCGTCTGAAATCCTCCAATCACAGCCATGATTTGGACTCTTGGTTTTTGCGCGCCCTCTTAAAAAGATCAGTGGTATGCAACGTATCGTCATAGGAACCGTGTTCAAGGGGGCGTGATGACGCGAGTATTGGTGGGTGCCACTGCGTGCTAGTTCACGCACGGCGACTGTACAGTTGGGCGACCCATGCCTTCTAAGGTGGCCCTCCCGCTCAGGCCCCCCTGAGTCCTCTTCGGTTCTGCTTCCCCCCCTGATCCCCCGACTACTCTGGTTTATCGCATTGTCCTGCGTACTACAGTGAGGGTCTTAGTGCGCCCCAACAATTAATCCCCTGCCCCCTCCCTTGTCCGTTCCATTTGGGAACCGAACATATTTGGTTTCATTTCGCTTGTTTCGAATATTTTAATTAATTAATTAAGGCGCGCCACCACCAAAGGGCGCCCACCAACACATTTGCCGCCCTATGCGATCGCCTAGGTCGCCTACGCCGATCGCCGGCCCTGTCCCCACATCGATGCGTCACGCTCCCTCGATTCTCCACCCCTAGCCAACCCTATAAGCATCCATCGGTACGATTTGGCGGATTCTTCACAAAAAAAAAGAAACAGAGATAGATAGTGGGGAATAACCATGGGGTCAGGGGGAGGCCCGGTCCCACTAATGGGAACACATGTCTGCTGGCTGCTCCCTCGCCAAACACACGGTCTCAGGCGGAGGAGGAGGACCGTGGACACGAGGCCCACCAGGAGAGTCCTGCGCAGAGTACAACCGTATCCTGTCAACACACATCGAGAGTATGCACTCTGTTGTTCAACTTTGTGTCTAGCTCGTGTTTTTGCATGTAAATGCATCTTCGCGGACCTAATCATCGGGCTATCAAGTGTGTGTGTGTGTGTGTGTGGGGTGGGGGAATTACTCAGAGACTTTTCCAACGGTCGATTGGATCGGGTAAAAAGGCCCCCGTAGAAAAACAAATGCTTTTTCCTAACAAACATCTGCTGCTTCAGAAAGCCGGCTACTACTGTGCATGAGAACCAAAATGAGGCGAACTTGTGAATAAAATCAAAGTGACAACAAGTCGATGGGAGCATGTGACAAATCCCCCATTTCCCCCTCTCCACATGGAATGCATTACAATTCTGCTTTCCTATGCCAGAATGCTATGTTCTTTTTGGGTTTGTTTTTTCATTAAGCATTTTAAACACAACCACAGGAGTTTATGAGCAGGACGTTTTTTGACTCTGTTCAATAGTTGACACATGATATAGAAGGCAGAAAGGCTGGAAAATAAATATATATATAAGAAATACACATGAACAAAGTCAGTTTGATAGTCACATTGTTAGTCTTGTACATAGAAATGTATACATTTGTACAGCCTTGTTAGATTTTTTGCAGCTGAGGTTCAATTCCATTGCTAGGCCTGCCACCATACTAGAGCCCAAACAGTCAAACATGTTCCTCCTCACGCCGGGTTTGGCGGTTCAAAAGTACACCCTGGGGCTCTCGGGTTACCCAAGGGCTACTCCATTTTGGATCCATCTCAGCGATATGGATCCGAAATGGAGTGCGGCTCATGGATGCTTCCATGTGACCTGGCCCACTACTTCAGCCAATAGGATTGACAGGAGACAAAAACAGCGTAAATGGAGGGGTGGGGGGTGGAATGGAAGAGGAAATGAATATCTTAGAGTAACACATGGTGTGAAAAAGAGAGAGAGAGAGAGAGAGAAAAAAGACATGTATCGTTTGCTGACCTCCTCATTCCTCCCCTCCCTCCCTCTCTCTCTCTCACCCCCCAACGCTCCAAGGCAATGTAAATATGCAAGAAATGAGAGCGATAGAGAGAGCGAGAAAGAGAGAATTACAAATGAGAATAAATACATTTTATACAATACAAACACGTTTGGGGGATAAACCACAAGATAAATATGGGTTCGCTGAAAGCCTTCCAGTAAAGTAATAGACCATATCCAATATTGTGTTTAGAAGGTCAAAATGCTTGACTAACAAATAAACTTTTTAAAGTTCAAATGTCATTTGAGTATTTTTCATGTTTTTCTTTGATAAAGAGCGATACCTTTATGATCCAGATGATGTAGGCAAGCAGGTAGGCAGGCAGGTGGTTAAGCAGCAGTCAGGCAAGTAAGCATTAAACCAGGCAAGTAAGCAGCAGGGAGCAGGCAATATAAATCCAGGCCAACAAGAGTTTAGATCCCCAAAAAACAAGCCACCAGAACCACATGTGGGGAACCCTTTTGTTGTTTCCTATTGTCCTTCAAAATAAGAGTCCATAAACTTCTTTCAGGCAATGCCAGAGTCCTATTGTTTCCTAACAGTACTTTATTTTGAAAATATTGTAGGAAGAAGTGTGACTATATAATATGGTTCCTATAGTAAAAAAAAAAAATTTGGAAGAAATCTGATTTAATCTAAATCAAGTAAACTTAAACCATTCACTGTCTTGGCTCAATATCAAGGATTTCACAAGACAAGTTTATTATAGGCTCCTATATATGGATTTAAAGTAAGAATCACATCATAACATGTGTGCAGAAGAGACAGACAATTCCAAATTACCTTAAACAGCACTTCACAGACGTGTGTGTGTCTGTGTGTTCATGAGTGTGTTTGTGCTTGTCCATGTATCAACACTTTGTGTGAATCCCATCCACACATAAAGATCCAGAAGTAAAGTGAGACTCAAGCCCATGGGGGACAGAGGTGCGTGTGAGTGTGTGTGTTTCTGTGTGAGTGTGTGTGTGTGTGTGTGTGTGTGTGTGTGTGTGTGTGTGTGTGTGTGTGTGTGTGTGTGTGTGTGTGTGTGTCTGTGTGTGCTATCTGGTTTCACCTCAGACACAGTGTGGGCTGAGGGGCTGAGCAGCGATCCCCTCACTCTCTGCAGGGGGCCTTTGTTTGCTCTCAGTCTGCCCCCACAGGGATAATGAAGGTCCAATTATCTCGTACCACTGACCTGATAATTGCTGTGTGGGGGGACTCCCACGATAATTCACTTCATCCACCACTGGCTACCAGTACAGTACAGAACAGCGCTTCAGTCAAAGGAAGGGACACTATTATATCAGCGCAGCAAAGTCAATTAAAGACATACCTCCATGCACTCAATTCATATTAAACAACCTTTCTTTTTTTACCAAAAGTCATCCCTGAGGAATGTGTTTCGTGTTGTGTGTCTGACCTCGAATATTTGGCACGTGTCAGTCTTTGAGAAACGTGAGACAATCTTGGATACTTCCAGGTTTAACGAGCCGGGATGCAACAGCATCAGCAATCAATACACAATACCAATGATGGACCTACGGAGACAGAGACACGTGAGAGATGGACAGACAGACATGAGGATACACAGACGGTCAGGCCAGATGATGGTATATAATCCTTTCCTTATTCCGCTGAGCAGGCATCACAGCTGCACCCCCCCCCCCTTCCTCATCCTGAAGCGAGGTCTCGTCTCTCAACGCCGCCTGGGCGTGCGTTCCCTAGACCGCCGTCTCAGAGGAAAGGCTTGGACGGGAAACGCTCGGACCAGTGCGTCACCAATGCTACAGGATCATCTCTTCTTCTTCCCTTTGGCCTCGCACCCGCGTCGGGCAACGCTCCAGGGAGGTCGTACCAGCTGGCTGCACCTTTAGCAATGTAGCAGTGCGGTTGTGGCATCGTTGGTGGTTCCAGCACTTTGGTTGAGTTTAGTTAGCATACAATAAAACCGGCTCAGACAGGTTCAGACCGGATCGGACTGATTTTGAATCTGTGCCATGGAAAGAAATGTGCTAACAAATTAAATGTGCTAAGTGTTTTTTAAAGCATTTAAAGGACTTTTCCAAAGTTTGGACTAGAATGGGCGACTTTCTCTTGTAAGTTTTTTGACCAGGTGTATCTATCTTTAGCCTATTTTCCCGCCTTAAACATATTGTCGATGTGTAAATTATTCCATCTCAGGAGAATTCTCGTCATGGATCCACGTCATCTAATTCACAGGGTTTGAACAGTGTTCCACATTACAATAAAAAAATTAAATAAATGTGCCCCCTCCTAATGTAAATGAGCTTGACTTTTAGACGAATGGCTATTTATAAATGTGTTGATGACACAAACGAACCCTAGACGTGGTTTCCAGTACTAACAGAAAGATGACGCCATGTTTAACCTACGGCGATGCTATTTTTAGGTTGTCCTGAAACACGCCAGTATCGCAACCCTTTCCTCGCTCTTTCATTGGACGAGACCCCTACATCGTACGTTTAATGCGTCCTTTCTTTTTGTGGGTGTCCCGACTCTACCTTGATGCTAATGAATGAGTAAGATTCCATGCAGGCATCCACACTCTCACTCTTTCCCCAGTGATGCAGTTGCCCCCACACCTATTTATCCAATAGCTCCACTGGCTTAGCATTTTGTTGTTTTTATCCCCTGGATTTTCGACTCACTCACTCACTCACTCACTCACTCACTCACTCACTCACTCACTCACTCACTCACTCACTCACTCACTCACTCACTCACTCACTCACTCACTCACTCACTCACTCACTCACTCACTCACTCACTCACTCACTCACTCACTCACTCACTCACTCACTCACTCACTCACTCACTCACTCACTCACTCACTCACTCACTCACTCACTCACTCACTCACTCACTCACTCACTCACTCACTCACTCACTCACTCACTCACTCACTCACTCACTCACTCACTCACTCACTCACTCACTCACTCACTCACTCACTCACTCACTCACTCACTCACTCACTCACTCACTCACTCACTCACTCACTCACTCACTCACTCACTCACTCACTCACTCACTCACTCACTCACTCACTCACTCACTCACTCACTCACTCACTCACTCACTCACTCACTCACTCACTCACTCACTCACTCACTCACTCACTCACTCACTCACTCACTCACTCACTCACTCACTCACTCACTCACTCACTCACTCACTCACTCACTCACTCACTCACTCACTCACTCACTCACTCACTCACTCACTCACTCACTCACTCACTCACTCACTCACTCACTCACTCACTCACTCACTCACTCACTCACTCACTCACTCACTCACTCACTCACTCACTCACTCACTCACTCACTCACTCACTCACTCACTCACTCACTCACTCACTCACTCACTCACTCACTCACTCACTCACTCACTCACTCACTCACTCACTCACTCACTCACTCACTCACTCACTCACTCACTCACTCACTCACTCACTCACTCACTCACTCACTCACTCACTCACTCACTCACTCACTCACTCACTCACTCACTCACTCACTCACTCACTCACTCACTCACTCACTCACTCACTCACTCACTCACTCACTCACTCACTCACTCACTCACTCACTCACTCACTCACTCACTCACTCACTCACTCACTCACTCACTCACTCACTCACTCACTCACTCACTCACTCACTCACTCACTCACTCACTCACTCACTCACTCACTCACTCACTCACTCACTCACTCACTCACTCACTCACTCACTCACTCACTCACTCACTCACTCACTCTCTCCAGTCGTTACTGAGAAATTATCAATGTCATGTTTATTAATCTATTACTTCTGAAAAGTCCTTCAGTGTTTCATTTGAAAGAGATGACGGGCAAATTGTCGACCAACCATCCAAAAAGGGGTAAAAACCAGGGAGATAACAGCAGAAAACATGGAGGACAGACACAGTCAGAAAATCCATTATCCTGCTGGTAGGACAAACACGGCAACAATCCTCCAGCACACCAAGAAACAACAAAAAAATAAATAATAATGTAAACTCGAAAGCCTTAATTCCTAATCCACCACCATAGTCGACCCTCCGTCCTCTGTTGTGAACACACGGTCCCCCTCCCCCCTCCCTCCTGGGCCAGGAGAGTCTCTGGCCGTGCTCACGCATCATAAATACAGTCATTTAGGTGTGTGGGCGTTGAGTGGTGCACAGTTCCTCGTAAAGGATCCCAGTGTAAGGGTTAATGTGTTGCAGTGGAGTTCACACGCACACCCCACCACGCTGGGTGCTTCCCCGGTTTGAGCGAGGTGCGAAGGGAAGGGCGGGTGCCGTAGCACAGGCTGTGCACCTTGTTATAATTACCTAACGCGTGTTCCTGCAATCAATTCTGTTAAACACACACACACACCCAAGAAATACACACAAACGGGCATACACTAGGCCTGCGAAAACACTGAAAACCACTACCCATTACACATTTACTTACACACACACACACCTGCACACACACACTAACACACGCCCACACACACACACACACACACACACACACACACACACACATATACACAAAGTGCACACACAGCCCAATGCCACCACGCATACACACACACTCACTATAATATTATATCTTTATATAATTTTTTCATCATTGGCAGCCCCTGCCAAGGGCCGAGGACCATGGCTAATGCTAAGACGGTTAGCGCTGGAAGAACCAAACAGGGCCGTAACACAGCACTCCCATCACCACCGGAGCACCGTGAAATCACCCGTCTCGTGGTGGAGCACAGGTTTCACTTTTCGGTGGCGCATGTGGTGGAACGGCCATGTCGAAACCGTGGGATACCGCCGTGCACGTGTGTGTAACAGAGCACAGTCCTGTGTGTGTGTGTGTGTGTGTGTGTGTGTGTGTGCGTGCGTGTGTTTGTTTGGTGGTTTTGTCTCAGGAGGAGAGCGAGGGATAGACAGCGAACAGAGCCAGTGAGCTAAGGGGAGGTGAGAGAGAGATTGTCCATATACATGTGTTTTGTCAATATTTGAGGGTGGGGGATTAGCATAGCAACAGGCTATGTTCTCCCCCAGCCCTGTGGTGGCGGCGGTTGGCGGTGTTGTTGTAAAGTCCAACCAGACCACGGCGCGCCAGGGATCATGGGGGTGGCGTGAATGGGGCTCTGTGTGTCCTGAAACAGTCGCCACCTTTGAGCCGCTTGACGAGGGACCCCACCCTAGTGGATCAGGGGCGACTTTTCCTGGGTGTGGAGGTGTGACCTCAGCGTGGCTCCACAGCTCCTGTTGGGTTCGAGTCATTACGCTAATCACCACTTCCTGTGTGTGTGTGTGTATGTGTGTGTGTGTGTCTGTGTGTCTGTGTGTGTGCCTCTGTGTGTGTTCCATGTGCACATGGGTAGGGTATGAAAGCACCAATGAGATCATGTTTGTCGTCAAAATGATTTAAGATCATGATTAGAGACGGAAAAAACAAAAAGAAGAAAACAGTGTTGCATTGTGTTGTATTTTCAGAGCGAGCGACTTAGGGATGGATTATTACCATCTGGGTTATTCCTGTTCTCTTACTCTCAAAAATAGCTTTGATTCAGATACATTTACTCTATCCTGGGCAGGATCCTCCGGCTTGATCAAGTCCAAAACACACACACACACACACGCACACAAAGTTGCACACACACACACACACACACACACACTCACACACACACAACCCCCCCCCCCCAAATTAACACTTTAAAGAGGGCTGTCATCACTTTCCCCCAGAGCAGGGCGCATCGCTTCTCATCTTTCCCGCATGGCTCATGGTCTTCTGGCAGCCATCATCTCGACGCTCTGAGACACAGACGCTCCAGACGTGGATGAAAGCATAGCACCAACAGACACACACAGGGGGAGAACGCTAGACCGCTACGACGCACAGCCATGGATGTGGGATGGTGCAAGTATCCGACTGGAGGCCGTCCAGTCTCCTGATCACAGAGCCGATGACATCCAGGTCTGGTTAGCGCTCTCTCTCTCTCTCCTCTCTCTCTCTCTCTCTCTCTCTCTCTCTCTCTCTCTCTCTCTCTCTCTCTCTCTCTCTCTCTCTCTCTCTCTCTCTCTCTCTCTCTCTCTCTCTCTCTCTCTCTCTCTCTCTCTCTCTCTCTCTCTCTCTCTCTCTCTCTCTCTCTCTCTCTCTCCTTCTATGTGCAGCTGTTTCCATGCAGCCTGAACACATTCTCCATGGTACATGCCATTATACCGAGTCGACACGGGAAAGACAAACGTATTCTTTAAGTGACTTTTCTTTGTATTACTCCATCTGCAATTTCCATATTACAAGTCGTATTTCCTAGAGCCTGAGTTTTAACAGTTGTCGGTCAAGGCCCAGCAGCGCTGCATTGGAAACGTGGCCAACTCCATCTTCTTAATGGGGTTAAGTAGCAACAATTCGCCGATGTATCAACAACAAATTTGGGCTTTTCGTTGGCATGAAACACTAACCGTGTGGGGGATACGTTGTAGTGTTGCGATGGCGCTGCCGGAGGAAATACTAATCCTTCAACGAACATACCCACTCGGTGACAGTGACAACAACCTGCTGTTTGCTGAAAACAAGAACCTCTACTGTTGACACGGTACATGTGCCCGGTCCTGGCCAGATGGGGGGATAGAGAAAGAGAGAGAGAGAGAGAGAGAGAGAGAGAGAGAGAGAGAGAACGAATGAATGAAAGTAAGAATGACCACACAGAGAAAAAATGAAAACGAAAGGAAGAACAAAAGAAAGAAAGAAAATCTGTTGCGTGTCAGCCTGACGTGCCTCTTACCCCGTCCACATCCGCGGTTGTCACAGGGCCACGAGAACACTCAGCGTATTCGGTCCTTACCAGAACCGTATGATCCTCTCTGGCTAATAACAGCGTTATCGCAAGCCGGTTAATGACAACAAAGACAACAACAGCAAAGGGGGGGGGGGGGGAGATACACTGTGACACACAGGGGAAGAGGAGCCACCCAACAGCACAGGTTTCAACTGATCTATCTACTTTCACATCTACTTTCACTCCTCTTTTTCGTAATCTCCATCTTCCTCTCATGGTCGTGATAAATGGCAGTCTCTCTCTCTCTCTCTCTCTCTCTCTCTCTCTCTCTCTCTCTCTCTCTCTCTCTCTCTCTCTCTCTCTCTCTCTCTCTCTCTCTCTCTCTCTCTCTCTCTCTCTCTCTCTCTCTCTCTCTCTCTCTCTCTCTCTCTCTCTCTCTCTCTCTCTCTCTCTCTCTCTCTCTCTCTCTCTCTCTCTCTCTCTCTCTCTCTCTCTCTCTCTCCTGTTATGTGTGTCTTCCCCTTTGTGTCTGCAGAGACGGCCTGGGTGGGTATTATGTCTAGGTCAGATTGGAATCTGGCCCGGTCATTACCCGGCGTTGGGAGGGTGCTTTCAGCACCTCTGCTCTAAAGGGGAAAGCAGGAAGCACATTAGCAAGCACACACACACACACACACACACACACACACGCACACACATATGCCCACGGGAATCCTCTGATACATTAACATGCACGCGCACATAAAGGTGTAAGCATAACAACTCTCTCTCATGTGCTGTTTGAAAACAATGTGTTTTTCCTTTTGTAGAATATAACTTGTAAAATATGGGTTTATATGTAGTTACTCGATACCTGCTCGTAGCTTTTAGCGGTTAATGTCTTTGGTTGTACTGATGTTGGCATTTTACTACAAGCGTACACACGTACACTTGTAGCTCATGTTCAACTTCTTCTTTCGTCCTTCTATGTTTGAATACCATTTAAAATGTCAAAATTATATACTGTCTTTCTGTCCCATAAACTTTCTTTCTCTCCCATTTCTCCACCATAAAAGTATATGACGTTACGCGGGAAAGCATGTTCCATACACAAAGATAAAGAGAGACAAACACACACACACACACACACACACACAAACAGACACACCAATGTGCACACACAGTGCACACAAGGGTCAATAATTGAAGGTCATCAATTGGTGCCGTCAGGTGCCTACAGGCTCCCAGTATATCTGCAGTGCATCGAGCCAAGCAGGTGGACAAGAAGAGATTTCCAGACCGCACCAGAGGAATGTTAAATGCCCCACAGTTTGGCTGAAATGCTGTGGAACGAACATGCGAACGCACATTATCGCAAGTCTCTCGCCTACTTCACACAGTAAATCCGCGATAGCCTTGATATAAAACAGAACAGCTGCATATAGACTCGGGTTGAAATGAAATGAAATGAAATGAAGAATAAAATCGAAATGTCAGCTTCCATTATGCCCAAGTCATGTGTTTTCCACATTAACAATGCCCGGTACGGTTCTCCAGGATTCCAGACGGTTCTTGACTCGTTTTCCATGTGGCATATTGAGGTGTTTAATACTGCAACAGAAACCCGACCGACTGAAAATGTCTGGTCCGCATAACAGAGCATCCATCGCAGCCACACTTAACACTTGAAGAGCGCCTAAGAAACCAAACCTTTTATCGCTCTAAATCGCCTGAAGGATTTCTTGTGAATAATGACCTAAGATGACAAACTCTCGTCTGGGGTTGGAGAGACTATCCACAGGCCTTAATGAACAATCATACCATCATTCTCTTAAACTCCTTTTCCCTGGGTTAGAGACGTGACGAACACTCCACATTCCACATCACTTACCGCTACAGAGAGTAAGGCCCAATCCCATTTTTACCCCTTACCCCTTCCCCTTCCCCCTCTCCCTTGTTTTGAAGGGGTAAGGGGAAGGGGTAAGGGGTAGAAATGGGATTGGGCCTAATACTCTACTCATATCCTACTCTGGGTATATTCTACGAAAATTACCAAGCACTAAACCCGCTCCATGCTTGGCATCAGGGAGATCCTGTCCTACGCAGCTGCCGTGCAGCTTCCAGCTAGTGCTTGGTTTGGTGGGGGTGGGGGAGGTTAGGCCCGTGCTGGTGGGGGGGGACCAGTAGGGGGAAACCTGGTTTGATTTTACTCCTGGGCAAACCAGGTCTCCTGCATTCCTAGCCTTTTACTGGGCATTAGCATATTCATTACCGCCCCCGAGATTGATATAAACGTATGCTTCTATATGTGCGCTCATGGTAAGTTGAAGCTGCCGTCCGAAAGGTGAGGCTCGCGTGGGCAAAACTTGCACGGAATTAAACATGACACTGTTTTTTGTTTCTCTCCTTTGCTTCAATTTCTTTCTCCCCAGTACACGTTCTCCTTGGACCGTAGTTAGGCGAATCGCTCCGAGCTGGAAAGTTCTGCCAGAGTTACATAAACGCATAAACACTGGAGCTGTAGAGAGAGAGAGGTCAGGAACGAGTGAGGAAAAGACGGAGAGAGAGAGAGAGAGAGAGAAATAGAAGATGAAGATGAACAGGAAAGCTGACACCAAAATGGGCTGGGTTTTGATGAGAAGGGTTAAAGGTGCATGCGAGCCTTGCTATATTCAGATATCTCTGTAAAAAATATAGAAATGGGGCATTAAAAGCAGGGAAAGGCCGGTTCGTGCACTCCTCCCCTCTCAAAAGGCTGGAATAAAAGGCAGCAAGACAAAAGCAAAATAGAAAAACTACCAAATAAAAACCAAGGCATTCAACAGCTCGGGCCAATGAGGTTGTCAGGCCACAAATGAATGGAATCCATCAGTTTACTGTTGCTGTTGCCATGGAAACCCGACCCAGCATTTGTCCGGACACGGGTTCACAAGACGCCGGCACGTTGTCCTGGGTTAACATGGATGCTTGGTATACCCTGGTGATTCAAAAAGTGCGGGGAACATTTTGTGTATAACAATCGACTGAGTCAGGACTGTGGTTCTTTTATTTGAGGGTTGATTAATGTGCGCGCGTGTTGTGTGTGTGTGCGTTGCCCTGCGTCGGTGTGTGTTTTCAGTTTCCCCCGGAACATTTCACCATTTGTTCCTGCAGCCCTCCGAAGACTCCATCATAACCGCTAGGTGTTTGAAAGTTCTCACGTTCTGTTTAGTTAGCGGTAAATAGTGAGCGGACCGGGACGGCCGTGAGTTATCACATTCAGACCCAGGCACTCAACACATTTTGTGGAAGTGGGTGATGATTCATATTCCAAATGGCTTGCAGATGGGAGACGAGCAGAGGGGCCTCAGTGGTGGGTGTTGTGGAGATCTGGCACACCTGAACACTGAATCAGCTCCAAACTCTCCGGTTAAATAACCACATGGAAACGCCATTAGCCATAAATTGTGTGTAAATAGGAGTTTAAGACATAAACAGCATGATGTGCAAATGCATTGCCAGTCTGTATCTACATCATAACGGGTTATCCGGTATACAACCATGTAGATATGACCCGTGGATTACATCTCCCAGCACTAATTCACCACCAGTATTTGGAGGGGCATACTGTGAGGAACTCCTTAATGAATTCTTCACATATTCATTCACAGTCATTCTTCCTACTATGCTGTACATCTTTGACAAGCACCATGCCCCACTACCACCACCACCACCACCAAAGTCATCAATCCGTTTTTCTTTCGACTATACAACCCCCCAGACCATGTCAAGACCCCTGAGGACATGGATGGAGCCTGGGCCACAGCCCAACAAGAGGAAGCCTCACCTTCCTTTGATGGACCTCCAGCACAGTCCCAAGCTATCTGTCAAACTATCAGCCCCAGTAAAACATGAAACTCATCAGGGACGTCATGGATAACACGATGCACCTCGCTCAAGGACGTCTACAGGAATACAACGGGATCAAGTTGAACAACGGGGATCGAACATAGTGCCTTTTGCCAGGGATTAAAACACTGTAGCCCTATCCTAGCCCAACCAATACACAAAATGAAACTTTCCAAATGGATGACCCGAGAGGAGGAGTTTGAGGTAGAAGAGGTGAAGGCCTCACAGACAGCGAGTAGGCATAAACCTTCAGACCACTGTAGCGGCGAGCCAGTCCTCTATTGGGTTCTTCTTAAATTAGCCACATGGAAGTGCTTAGTCTGTCGATTGCCGCACATATTCCCAAGGCCCACCAGAAATGTACCCAACCCTGTTCGCCGTGGGCTGTCCATATAATAGTTTGAATCTTTTTGAAGAGCGCCTCAAAACCTTCTGTGCTTACATGTGTCAATCCATCTTCTGGTTTATTTTCTGGGAGGGATAACTAGCTCATAGCATGTCTCTCATACAAGGAATCGTTAGCATTTCTACCATCTATCCCTCCTCGTTAGTATCCTCGTGAGATCATCCTTAATATAAATCAAACCAATCAGAAAGCGACGTGAAGCTGTTGCTCTCTTCAATGTGAACCTGGGTGGTCCGGGTGGTCTCACGAGGCACCCTCCTCGTCAGTACCTTAGAAAATAATCAAAACACACCTACATATTTTGGGAATGATGCAAAGTCTGGGAAAGACAGCATGGGTTTGGCCGTCCTCACCACATTGCCATACAGATGCAGAAAGTACAGCGCATCAGACAATGCATTCCTCATATTGTTGACACCAGGCTGTGTGTGTGTGTGTGCGGTTACAAGTCCAGTAGAATTCCTTAGGTGCACGTGGTGAAGTCACACATGATTTCACACAATCCATCACATTCATTAGAAGTCCATTTGGATCACGGGCCCGCCCTAAAGCCTTTCTTAAGCACCCCCAAAGAACATATAGATATGTGTGGGTGTCATTTTGACAAGCATTCCCATTAGAGGGGAGGGGGAGCTTTATGCTGACAGCCACTGAAGGAGAATCCATTAACCACTCCTTATCCCATCAGTGTATGTGTGTGTGTGCTTGTCCAGATGAGTGCACATGCACGGAACATAGAGACTGAGGGTTTACAGTAGGTTAAGGCTCTCTGCCTAACATCTCTAACATCCATCCTGCAATTATGAAGCACGAAGACTGCATGCTGTCATTGGCCGTCTAATGTGGAGCCAGAGCAGTGCGTCGATGCTGATGTTGCCGGGCTGGCGGTGGACTTTGGTATAATCTGTAAAATGTCTGGTTCCTCCATATTTAAGAGAACTAGGACCACTTTGATTTATTAATCTTTTTTTTATCCTCCGAGGCTTCCCTCCAAAGAAGAAACGTTTGGTTTTGTATTATACGATTCATCTGCTCCCAACACTTTAAGTACATGCCTTCGGACATGATTGTGTAACGGGATGTGAAACTTTGGGAACGCAATGTGCACAGCTCCCTCTGGTGGTCGTGTGTGGTACACGATTAGAATCATAAGAATGAATGCAGTCATCGACCAATAATGATGACATGCATTTGTATTCACAGACTCTTTACTTTATTCAGTTAGGATCCCATTTCAGATAACTGACTACAGATAAGATTCTTTATCCAAGCCTTCCGTAGTGCTTACAGGCTTAGCTAGGAGTCTAATAAGTATCACAGCTTTGAAGATAACCTTTATATAGATTTATGGGTGCATGCATTAGTTTGTGTGTATGTGTGTATCTGCATGCGCACACACATGTGTGTGAATAGCAAGCTTTGTGAGGCTGATTGAGGAGGTTAAGCTCTGGGCCTCACCTCGAATGAAGGGTTGTGTTCTGGGACTTCTGGATGACGCAAGGCCATTCACAGGTGTTACTGCCAGGACTGGCCGTTATCACCTTCAACATCCAGCAAGCCTCCATTCACCATAGAGCCACTCACGACAGAGGCTTTGGGTCTGTTTTTTGTTGTTTCAGACTTAAAAAAAAACTGATGTGGTACTCACAGGGAAAATCACTCCCACAATGCACTGAGGCTAAAACTTCAACTACGTGATGCATGTACAAGCGCTGGTGTGGTGTGCGAGTGCATTCAGGATGTGAGACCCATTAACATGCTCCAGGTTTCCTCCCCCATGCAGTTAAGGCTCCCCTCCCTCTCGCAAAACAGAGCACCTCAGAGATTGTACCGTTAGATATGTCCCGCTTTATTACACAACATATCCAACTCCATAAGTTAACATGCCAACAAGTCTCGCAGCAGCCTCTGGTATGATTAAAAAGACAAAAACTAAAGAAAACTGAAAAACAAACAAATGCATGAGAAGATTAAGATAATTTACAACCTTACAGGAAAAAAAGAAACTTTTTTTTACATGATGGTGACATGGCTGGACTGAGGACCTGACAGCTCTATGTGATGCACGTTTTTCTTATGTCTTCACCAAAGACAAAACAAACAGCTCAAAACCACTGAGGGAATAGACTATCCCTGAAGAACAGATTAAGCCGTTTTACATAAATGTTGTAATAGTAAAAAAAAAAAAAAATTGGGCAACCAGTCTTTACCCCTCTGGTGAAACTGCAACCGTGCTTTCTGTTTTTAATAAAGAACATAAGGAAAAAAGGAGAAAAATAAGTTTGGGTTAATCGTTTCTGACAGGACAGGTAACCGCCGACGTTGGAAAGCACCAAACCTGAGTCCTGGAATAATAAGAGGTGGGGCCATGTCCCGGTTCCTGTGTCCATCCAATGGTTGATCTCACCATTTCAATGTCTCCATCCTGTGTCCAGCGAGACAGAGTGAGGTGAAGGACCCCTCCCCCAGCCCCTCACACTATTTCACCTCCTCCTCAGAGTCACTCGTCCCCAGCCGGCAGGTTCTCCTCGATCCTCTTGATGAACTTCATCCGGATCTCCGTCACGTTGTCGCCCCTCAGAGTGTCTTGTGCGAAACGCACGTCTACCGCCATCTGCACCTGAGGCCCCGGGAGACAGTCGACGCATTAGGGGACACACGCGGACGCATTAGGGGACACACACTGACGCATTAGGGGACACACACGGACGCATTAGGGGACACACACGGACGCATTAGGGGACACACACTGACGCATTAGGGGACACACTGACGCATTAGGGGACACACTGACACATTAGGGGACACACTGACGCATTAGGGGACACACTGACGCATTAGGGGACACACACGGACGCATTAGGGGACACACACGGACGCATTAGGGGACACACACTGACGCATTAGGGGACACACTGACGCATTAGGGGACACACTGACACATTAGGGGACACACTGACGCATTAGGGGACACACTGACGCATTAGGGGACACACACTGACGCATTAGGGGACACACACTGACGCATTAGGGGACACACACTGACGCATTAGGGGACACACACTGACGCATTAGGGGACACACACTGACGCATTAGGGGACACACACTGACGCATTAGGGGACACACACTGACGCATTAGGGGACACACACTGACGCATTAGGGGACACACACTGACGCATTAGGGGACACACACTGACGCATTAGGGGACGGGCATGGGGCATGTGCACTCAGGAAGGATGCAGGAGGCTACCGCTTTGCCCAACTAAGCCCAGTATTAAAATGCGTGTGCCTTTGATAATCTGGGTGCTCCAAGCATCTGCGACTTGCTTTAAGGATTAGAGTGTCTAACTAACCCGAAGCCTTACATAATGGACGTTCCATCGACATATTCATTTGTTCTTCAAAACTGAATTTAAATTTCAAGGGCTTATCCTTGAAAAGCACTGCCTTACTTTATAAATGCAGAATATATAAACCAAAGAAGTAGGGGCCAACGCTAGTGTGCAGACTTTATTTCCTTAAAGCTGCTATAGGTAAGATTCTCGAGTTGAAAGAAAGACAGCAGATGATAGCAAAATAATGCAACAAATAAAACAACCTAAACAATTCCCCTCAATCTCTTCGTTCGGCCATCATTGCCAACTGTTGCATTTCACGGTCTTATATCTTAATTGGCTCATGCGGAGGCAGGCAGAAAACGAAAATAGATATTCGTGCAGCGCATTTCTGTCACGAATGAAAGAAAAGACGGCTATGGCCTTTTCAACAAACCTCACTCCAATAACGGCTCTGACATCGTACCCACAGCACCTTTTAGCACGGAGAAAGGCCATGACGGAACAGAGTCTGGCGTGAACCGCCTGCGTGGGGAACAACACGACCCACTCACCATCTCCAGGGCTCCACGGAGGACGCCACACAGCAGGTTGGAATAGATGAGGACGTTGTGGTTGTCGGGCAGCTCCACAAAGTCCACCAGCGGGTTGCTCTCCAGGACGAGGGAGAACTCATCCCCCGCCGGGCTCCAGTTGGTCACGCTGGGGGTGACGCCCAGGTACATCTTGAAGGCCACCTGCCGAGCGAGTGGTGGGATCGCGGCATAGACGAGACAGGGAGCGTTATACATGGTGCAATAAATATATAATTGCCAAGCCGTAGGCAGGGAGGTGTGTTGTTGAACAACAATAAAAGTGGAGCCTGGCTTCGACGGAGACCGAAGAGGATATTTGGTTAGCGTTGGGATTAAATACGCATCCCAGGTTGAACGTATGCATTTTATGTATTCATCGGGAAGAGCAAGCAAAGGTTGAACAAACAATTCACATTCTTCTCTGTTTTGGCACCGCAGTGGTGGAACGAGCTCCCTGCTGATGTCCGGACCGCAGTCGCTCACCAGCTCCGCAAAAGATTCAAGCCTCATTTGTTCACCCACAGTATGAGTTTGTCTAGAGAGTCTGCATTACCTCCCCCCCTTACCCCTCACCACATCCCTCTCACTTACTTATTGTATGTTGTACATCTTTGCACTTAAAAATAGTAATTAGCATTGTGTAGCATCTTATCCTAGCTAACGTTGTTGTTTGGGTTATCCTAACAATTGTGAGTGGTTGGCCCTATGAACATCTTTACTGTACCGACAACGATATATTGTTCTTTCTCTTTTTTCCGACAAATTTACTTATTGTAAGTCACTTTGGATAAAAGCATCTGCTAAATGCCTTAAATGTTTATATTAAAACATCCCAAAAACACACCCATGATTACATTATTTAATTTGTATATGGTCTGTGCAAAAGGCATTTGCTATGCTCGCCAACCTATGAGACCGTGTTTTGTACATATGAATAAACCATACTACACATATATCATCACATGGGGATGATTAGTCCCACTGCCGGGGTCCATTAGGAGGGGAAACCACCACATTAAGCGATCAATGATTAATGACATAGTCCAATAAGTACACTGTGAAACCATGTCACTCAACACACAGCGCTGCTCCTGCTGTAAGCCTGGCTAGCTTTCCAAGCTCCAGCTAAGTCATCTCCCCCTCTCCCCCTCTCCCACTCTCTCTCCCTCTCTCTCCCCTCGTTCTAGTCCATCTGTCTGTTTTCATCTCACTTCCTCTCTCACCTCTTGGGAGACGTCCACAGTCACGCTCTGATTGGCTTGGAATCTAGCCGTTACCTTAGCGATGACATCGGCTGTTTCTCGGAAATCCTGACACCTGCCAACGCTGGAGCGGGCCAGGAAGTCCTCGATCAGACGGACGCCAATGTTGTAACCCCTGGGAGAGAGACGTGGAGAGAGAGCCACATAGACGGAGGGATTACTTTAGTTGATACATTTTTACAAGGAGAATTTCATATCATATGTTGTCTTTTTCGATTACTTAATTGGCTTTGGCAATGCAAGTTTTCCATGCCAATAAAGAATCTTGAATCTCGAGACACGGAGAGAACGTTAGAGATAGAGAAAGATGTTGGAAAGACTAGTGGAAACGAAAGAACCACTTTGTTCTCCGAGACAATTTCTTGGTCTTGCACTTGGTGAAACAAGAGGGTCACTCTGATAAGAAAGCTCTTCTAAAACATGTAGTGCGGCCTGGGTCCTAACCTGGATGGATGCTTGCAAGTGGGGAAAAAAACGTAACCCAGTGGACACTGTACACTTACTGCCTTGTGCCTTTCCATGACTTAGCCTCGAGGCGCGTCCAAACAGCAAAGAGAAAATGGCATCGGGAATCACAGGAGTACGAAGCATAAGGAAAAGCAGATTAAAACCTGCTGCTTTGTGATCATGATCATCCGTTGGATGTAGCCTTCCATAGCGCCCCTCAAGCATTATGTTTTCTTCCCTTCACTGGTAACGTGACGGCTCGGTGCAGGCTTCAACACCCACCTTGGGATATGATTAAAACTAGTTTGACCGCCACACCTCCATGCATCAACTCTTGTCCAGTTCATTCCCAGACATCATGTGGCAGACAGAGGGGCAGTTGAATGTGTCAGAGTAGCAGGAGGTTGCGAGATCCGTAACGAGATATCCCACAAACAAACAATCTGGTCATTATGTGGGTGATCGATGGATGGACTACAAATATGACGGATGAGGGGAGGTACAGTGCATTTCTGATCAACAAGTCGTGATGTTAATGTACTACTCACCAAAGCAACAGTTGCAGTTTTTTTTTTTTAACTGCATATGGATGTAGCTAGTAGTTGTTAACTTTGGTTATTTAGTGAGTGTGATTGAGTAGTTACAGAATATTACATGTTTTGGCCTGTGGTAGTTTTGTTATTACAATTGACCAACTGTCCTAGTAACTTACATCTTGTCCAGCTGTTTGTTGACTTCCTCGTCGTTCTCATAGTCCTTACACAGCTGGGTCACCAGAGCCCCGTAAGTGAGAGTGAACAGCTCAGAGTTCTGCCAAGCAAGTGACAGCAGGAAAGAAAGTATATGGACATACGTTTAACAACACATAATAACATTGGTATACGTTCTTCCAGCCAAAAATCAAATTAAAAAGACCTGACCGAGTGACATGTCCACCATGGTCTGAACTATTCATGAGGCCCGGGATCAACAATTCTACAGAATAATCCATCAATAATGCAGTAACGTAAGATAAATACGTTTTGTTCAGGGGGTAACGACTACAGGAGCGATAATTAAGCTACAACTCATACATTCACTCCAAACCACCCGGTTCTCATTCAACACCGCTCATCAAACATTTAAAAGGTGATGTTTTAAAAAGACGCCGTTTCCTTTAATCTCTCTACACAGACTGACCGATCCGTCACAACACAGATATTTGAATTAGTCTAACGTTAGATGGTTTGCTAACAGTAGCATAAGTCGCTAAACCGACCAGCTGGCGGGGAGAAGAGCAGCGGTGGCGGCGGGGGAGACACTCACCATCTTCTTGTTGTCTGTCGTTCGGTTGGACTGCCTAGACATTGTGTCTAACGTTACAGCGGACGGCTGGCTATGTATTAATCTTTTATTTATTTGTTTTCCACTGAGCCCGTGATTAAAACCTTGGAAGTAGTTTTCCGGTCAGCTGTCAAAGTGCTGCCCCGGAGCACGTGTGAGCGCCACCTGGTGTTCCGGAGGATGAACGGGTGACTGCATTACTCAGATTGACCAGGAGATGGCATGCTTTCTTCCGTCTTTTGTAAGCCGTGTAAATAGCGTGTGTTTGTAAACCAATGAGTTAAACATTTAGATTATTAGAAATTATAACGTGTAAACATATGTTATAACACGTTTAGATAATTACCATGAATGACCTTATCGGACAACATAATTATAATACTAATTGACTCTGTGTGTGTGTGTGTGTGTGTGTGTGTGTGTGTGTGTGTGTGTGTGTGTGTGTGTGTGTGTGTGTGTGTGTGCGTGCGTGCGTGCGTGCGTGTGTGTGTGTGTGTGTGTGTGTGTGTGTGTTTAGGTGTGTGTGTGTGTGTGTGTGTGTGTGTGTGTGTGTGTGTGTGTGTGTGTGTGTGTGTGTGTGTGTGTGTGTGTGTTCGTGCGAGCCTTAGTGTGTGTGTGTGTGTGTGTGTGTGTGTGTGTGTGTGTGTGTGTGTGTGTGTGTGTGTGTGTGTGTGTGTGTGTGTGTGCGTATGTGTGTGCGTGTGTGTGTGTGTGTGTGTGTGTGTGTGTGTGTGTGTGTGTGTGTGTGTGTGTGTGCGTGTGTGTCTGTGCGATGTGCGCGCGCTCACGCTAGTGTTTATGAGGCGCGTGTGTGACCGTGTAGGCTGTGTGTACGCATGTGCGCGCACGCTGGTGTGGCGGCCGCTGCCAGTAACAGCCAGGGGGAAGTAAGAGGAGGACAGTTGGAGGAAGAAGCCTCGCTAGAAATTAAAGGGATACAGATGCGCCCGTGAAAGTCGAGGAGCGATTATTGTTATTTTTTTTAAAGAAAATACACTAGTAGGCTATAACAACTCAAACAACGTGCATGCCGGGTCGTTTAAAAAGAAAATATCGCAGCGTAGTGACAATCCTGCTTTAATCGACCGAAAAGGACAAGGAACACAGCGCATCTGCTGCATTGTAGTCTACTTGTCTATTTGACATAAACCCTGGCGTAATACTATTAGACAATTTGCTAACAGCCTGCGAGGACAACGGGCTCTGGAGGTGTTGATAGAGTGCAATGATGACTGGCAAATCTGTGAAAGACATTGACAGATACCAGGCTGTCCTCAACTCACTATTAGCGCTCGAAGAGAATAAATTCTGCGCTGACTGCGAGTCGAAAGGTAGGTTTTCTACAAATGTTAATTTCCGTCCTCGATGGTTGATAGGCTGTGGTGGGAACTGTGCGTGTAGACTATGTGTGTGAATGGGAATCAACATCCCTTTACCCTTACACTAGAAAATGCGGCGTTGCACTCCTCGTTCGACCAATTACATAGTACTATGCAGAAAAAAACGTCATGTCCCACGAGGCGAGATGGAGTGACACCTGCACTGACTTTTGGTTGCCCCAACCAAACCCTTATGGACCCCCGAGGATAAACACACCAAATAGCTCACAACCATTATCGACATGTGTAGTGCAGGTCAGGACCCAAATAATAACGTACTATATGACTATTTATTAAAATGTGTGACTCAAGTATTTTTTTTTTAGAAAAACCTGGGAGTGATCAGCAATTGGCTGATTGGCTATGTTGTTGATGGCAAAACATAGGGAATGTTCCTGCAGCCCCTTTGTACGGTCTAAAATGTGAACATAACAAAAACATACAGGCTATTTGTATCTTCTTGTCAAGTGCTAATTACACAACCAGTTCCATAGGGAAGGCTAATAGGTGCCTTGCAATTGCCGCCTGGAATTTGCTACATATCAACACCTTACAAATGCTCCTATTAGGACATTGAGACCACTTTCATCAAGGTTATAGCAATACATGTTTTGTGTTATTGTGTATCCTTCACAGAGAGAACTCCAACCTGTCTGGGTGAAAGCTTTATATTTGGGCATTAGTGAATGGAACATATGTTTTCGCCTCTAGTCGTTCATATGTGGTAACATTCCACACCTAGAAAGAATGCTTTTAGCCCTATTTGCGGGCCATGCTGGGGTTTCTGTGTTTTGGTCGAACTGGCCACATTCTCAATGACCAACCAGGGCATATCAAGTTACAAGCTGTTTTGGCTAATGGTGAACTGAAAAAAGGTTTACGCCTATTTAGAAGTGATGCGGTTCACACAAATATTTAACAACAGATGACATGTGTTTGCATTACAAGGATACAAGGCATGTGTGTTGTACAGAGAGAAAGACAAACAGAAGTCAGACTCAACACAAAAATGAGCAGAAAGCAGGGTTTTCCGTCTTATGTACTAGGTTTGTTGACATGCAGTCAATGCTCTTCAGAAGTTAAATAATAACTATAGTGTCTTATTCAGAATAAGGTGTTTGCTTGCAATTGACCGTGGGCCTTATATGGGCATGTATTAAATTCAAAAGCAGCAACAGAGGATGTGAGGATTTAGTTCTGTCACATATGGACCAAGGGCACATTTCAAATTTAATATCCCAAATAAGGTGTTCCACATTGAAGTTGAGACTTTGAAAAGATAACCTTGTTCTGATTTAAATCTGCCATGTAATAACTTTCCAAATTCCCAAACAATTCCTATCATTCATATATGTCTGTTTATTAGTACCATGCATTAAACAATAATGCTATAGTTCCAGTGTCCAATCAATGTGCTTTGGCACAGCCTCCAGAAACCTCTGCCAGGCAAACAGGAAGTTACCATATATTCTGACCAGTCATGGAGAGATCTGACCTTACTCTATTTGCTTACGCAAACAATTCCAAGGTGATTCAAGGCAGCTTCTCTATCTCTCTCGCGCTCTCTCTCTCACTCTCGCTCTGTCTCTCTCTCTCACTCTCGCTCTGTCTCTCTGTCTCTCTCCCCTCTCTCTCTCTCTCTCTCTCTCTCTCTCTCTCTCTCTCTCTCTCTCGCTCTCTCTCTCTCTCTCTCTCTCTCTCTCTCTCTCTCTCTCTCTCTCTCTCTCTCTCTCTCTCTCTCTCTCTCTCTCTCTCTCTCTTTGGGGGGGGGTGGTTATTGGCATATTAGTTGCACTTCATTGCTCAATCTCATCATTGATTGAATTCCTAAAGCAAGCCTATAAAATAACATCACCACTAACAACATCCCACTGCCCTTGCTCTCTCTATCAAAAGAAGCTAAGTGAAAACTAAAAATGGAAATCTGAGAAAACAATCTTCCCTTCACTGTCAGTCCCTCTCTGTTCTGCCCTTTTGTAAAGCAGCCATTTCTGACGAATATACAATGACCCAGTAAAGTTAAGATTAGAAGATTAGAAAGAAATGGTGTAGTTTATACGGCTTTGTCTGCTCAAAAGCTCCCAGTATTCACTTGGGTATCCGAGGCTGCACTTACAGCGTCAGTGGCCGGATGGCAGGAGTCTAGGAAATACTTAAAGAGTAATGGACCCAATTAAGCAGGCCAGGCCAATTAGCCACACCTGCTCACCTATATTCTTCATTCTTAACTCATTCTACAGTAATGCTATTCTGCAGTCATGCTATCCCAAGGCTATGAAGGCACTATAAAGTGAGCTAGCAAACATGTTTTATTTTTGAATGCATAAAGGCACACAGACAGACACACATCCAAACACAGACACAAGCGGCCGGGGTATGTCTGGCTGCGTAGCTCGTATTACTGTGGCTAACCATTGGCCTAGTCTAATTAGACTTTAGATTAGATGTGGGGTAATGAGAGAAAATAGAAATCGGCCCGCAATCACACTCACACACCAACACACACCCACACACATATCTTTCCCTTGCACATTTAAGTGAATGTTCGATTTCCAGCGTTCTCTACAGCTAAACTATAGCTGTTCATATTCATATATCATCTGACTTCAACATTTGCGCAACAGTTCTGCTAAAATGCTGGTATAAAGTATCAGAATGGGTCGTCAGACCGCCGTGGTAACGGCATGGGAGTTCTCCAGGAATACCGACGGTCCATCTACTCTGTGTCCTGCTCGGCAGATAAACGTTCCTGGTGCTTTATTCCCACCCTCTATTTCATTCTCCTCTTTTCATTAAAGGTTTAAATCAGAAGGCTGCCTAATTAAGTTTGTAAATCTCTGACCTACCATCGCTGCAGTGTAACCAACAGGATGCAAGGCAGAAAGAGAGAGTGGGGGAGAAGTACATCGTGAGAGGTAAGAGAGAGGGAGAGAAAGAGGAGATGAAGCACAAGATAAATCCCGTTATTAGTATTGTTTGTCGACAAGTCACAACAGTATTGGCGATGTCGTAAACAAACACGGCCATATATGTATAGCCAGTATGGCTGTGACTGTATTCAACTGCCAGACACACTGCTCCTCTGCCAGACATCTGGACATGTGGTGCTGAATGGGCTTTGGCTTTAATCCTGTTTGCCCTGACGTAGATTAGTGGTGTCATCGCCTTCGCCCTTCTGAGTGGTTAAAGAGCAAGTAGCAGAAAGAACACAGGGGGGTACACACACGCACGCACGCACGCACGCACGCACACACACACACACACACACACACACACACACACACACACACACACACACACACACACACACACACACACACACACACACACACACACACACACACACACACACACACATACACACCTGTATCTCATGATTAAAGCGATGAGCAGGAATCATTATAGAAGCCTATAATGTAACATTTCAATGCTTGATTCTATTACATTTTCAAGGGACATTTACACCTGTAATAATTGACTTTTCCTGTTCCGTAATTCTTGTCTCTGTTGTCATTTTGTGAATGTATGGAAAACAAAATCATCTGATGGTAAACGGGAACTGCTGTATTCAGGCTCAATCCCAGCCCTTATAACTTCCCTAATGAGACTGTTATGTCTGTCTGAAATGTTCTTTTTATTGTTAGTCCTGGTTTCCCAAAAGCTGCTATTTTCTGGCTCCTCGCGATACAGTATGATCAGAGGACTGAAGGTGCGAGACATGTCCAGCGGCATGTGTGGTCCATGTGAGTGTGTGTGTGTGTGTGTGTGTGTGTGTGTGTGTGTGCGTGCGTGTGCGTGCGTGTGCGTGTGTGTGTGTGTGCTTGTGTGTTTTCGCCTCGGCCCTCCATTCCCTCCTGTTCCTCCACCTGTACGCCTCCAGGTATTGTTCTTGCCTCCATTGTGCTCGTGAACCGCATGCACAATGCACACACACACGCGCCGTGGGTTTGACGCGGTTGCCGTGGAGACATCACCTGGCAATGATGACTCCCCCCGGGCCCCTCCCGACAACAATGACAACGAGCCGCCGTCGTCCTATCAGACGAGCTGCGAGGGAGGGCCTCTGGAGGCGCGGGCCACTACTAGCTCCACCCCTCTCCCTCTCTCCACCACCCCCACCCTTCTCTGGCTGGTGTGGTTTCACACTGCGGTCAGAGAGAGCGGACCAAATGCTAAACCTTTTTTGGTTTTCTCTTTTATTCCAGTGGTCCATTAGTCTGATATTTGAACTGAATTGTCACTGTTGTGTCTGACTTTTGACTTTAGCCTGGTACTGTTTTGTTGGTTTTTGTGGACTTTTTGACGGATAAAAAAGCTCGCTAACCATGCTGCCATTTTTTTTGTTTTTTTTTATGTCGGTTGATGCCGATAAAACATGTAAGGCATAGACACTATGTTAGTCAGTATGTTATCTATATTATCTTCATAAATGATCTAACACTTAACACAATATGAAAAGCGGGCAAAGGCTCAGTCTTGTTGCCTGTTGATTTTGGGAACAGAAAATTATATTGTATCTTGGGTACAAGAAAGAATCTCGAATGCCCATGTTACAATTCCTCTGCAGAAAGGTCTGGCCTCTCTCCCATCCCAAATTTATGCCCGTACGAAACAGACCGACCAATTACAACGGTTTATCTAACATTGAGGCGGGATGAATAGGATGACGGTTCAGGCACGACGTAGAGGCATTTCATCATCAACAGAGATGTCTGCTGCTGGTATAGAATTGTTTGTTGATCCCACTATGGAGACAGAGCTGCGTTGCTCCGGGCTGCCTCACCTGTTTCTTTGCTATGATTGGTTGTAGGCCTATCCAACTACGTTCAGAGGCATGTTGGTCTGCGCCCATTGGTGACGCCCTTGGAAATTGAAGATGAACTCAGAGGTTCCAGCCTACTAACAGTTTGTAATTTGTCTGGCGATGCAGGCTTCAACAGGGGTGTTAAAAAAAAGCATACTTATGCATACTGTTTCATTTTAACTATTTAAAACATTTTTTACTTTTATTCCACCTCATCTCAATGCAAGCATGTCACTTTTTCACTGTAATTAATGTATCACACAGACCCCAACTTGATACAGCTAGTTCACTTAGTCTAGGAAACAGGGCACATTTTTGCTGTCTACTATCCGGTCTGGCCGATGCCTACATAGATGTTAATTAATCTTTCCTAGAATGCTGATGGGGCGTTAAAGTCAAGTCCATCGATTCATAACACTAATGGTTTAAAAACAAGCAAGCTGCTGTT
>NC_082403.1:11816009-11843509 GCF_031168955.1 Gadus macrocephalus
AACAGAAGGGCTCCATTTTTGCTGCTATGAACACATACAGTGCTACATGAGCACACTTGCATTCACACAAACGCACACATACTCACACACGCACACACACACACACACACACACTCACATGCACATTCATACTCATACGTGCACATATAAACTCACTCACACACACACAAACACAGAGCCAGTATTTTAGTTGCACACACACATGCTGTGTACTAAATGTGCGTGCCAGAGCGTGGGAGAGGAAGTCAAAGGAGTCATATTTGCAAACACTTGCACACACTCACATACACAAACACATGCACGCACACACACATTCATATTTGCACACACTTCACACTTCAACAAAACATAAGAGTGCCAGGCTGCACCGTGCTCAAGGCCAAAAGGAACACACACAAGCACACACACCCTCGTACACGCACACACACATAGAGAGCCACACACACACACAAAGCAAGGCAGCATTTTAGCAGCACACACATGCTGTACCACACTAAATGTACATGCCAGGGCGTAGGAGAGGAAGGGCCAAAATAATGAATGATGGGGTCTGTTGCCACTGTTGGCTCGGCTGGAAATCTGGGAGTCACTCAACCATCTTGTGAAACACTTAGCTCAGATTCACAATTCACAAATCGACTTCTTAAAAGGCACCCAGTGCAACTTTATGTAAACATTCAATGAAAAATAAACATTCAATTTCTCGTCTTTTTTACACGTAGTAAGTTTCAATAACTCCATACCATTACATATCGACATTCAAGGAGCAAAGATGAGACGTCGTTGTGTGGTGAGAACTGATAGAAAATCGTAAACAACAACAATCGCCGGTGGGGAGAAGCCATTTTTCCATTGACTGGAAGCCTGCTTTATTTATTGTAGGTTACAAAAAATAAAGAAAATGGCGGCATTGTTGTTGTTATCGATTTTGTATCAGTTCTCACCACACAACGACGTCTCATCTTTGCTGCTTAAATGTCGGTATGTAATGGTATGGAGTTATTGAAACTTACTACATGTAAAAAAGACTAGAAATTGAATGTTTATTTTTAAGCCTCGAAAGTTGCACTGGGTGCCTTTAAGGGGACAGTCAGCCCAGTTTAAAACGTTTCTGTTATTTTTCTTCATATTTTTGTGTGTGAGTATATTTCCCCACTTCATCAGGATCTGAGCCTCTGCTGCTTTGTTTATTGTTTGTTTTTGTTGTTTTTGTCTAGTTGAATGTCCCTCCAGTCTAACCCTTGTTGATGGTTGGTTGTGCAGGTTGTGGTACCGAACAATAATATTTACTCCTATGCTATTTTAAATTTAAGTGATGAAGCTAGTTTATCTCCAGACAGAGAATTGTTTTTTCCATTTTTATAAATTTGGAGTCCAACAAATGTACGGTCATAAATAATCTATCCACGGAGCCCCGGAGATCACAGAGGATTTTGATAATTTTTTTGTGGGCACTAAATATTAAGTCTTGACCTTGAAATAGGCAAAAAATATAGTAGTCGCCACCAAATACTAATCCGTGGCCTCGAAATATTTATTCCGTGGCCACAAATTAGTTTAAGATAATTGTATACAACTTTTGAGGATTCTAAAATGATTATGTCAATTCCATGCACAGTGTCGGATTGCACAACGGATTTCGCCAGGTAATAAATAATAAATCAATTGTTTGTAAGGAAAGGACCAGGGTATTATTTTGAACCTTGCTCACTGACTTTGGGATCTAACCTAGTACCTTTTGGCTGACAATTGAACACCATTATCAACACACTAGTGAGTAATGGTAATGTAATCTTGGGGCACTGAGATTCATCAGTTCCATTGCTTTTTTACCCCTTGACAGAAAGCATGATTAACTAACTACTTATTTTTAGCAAAGAACTGTATTTTATATCATCCTCCTTGTTAGTCTGTTTATGTGTGTGTGTCTGTGTGTCACGCGTGCTCATAAATGATCCACCATCTGATGTTACCGGCCGTGAAATTAACAGTACATTTGTAGCTAAATATTGTTTGGTTTGGCCTCTCTCATTGAATCAATCAATTGTAACATCCAATAAAAATTGTAACGAGGTGAATCATTGAGTTGCTCCCTCCAAATTGCCTTGTGACTAGAGACATAAATTTGATCAGTCACACAATGTTCTCTGACAAATTGCCTGAATCAAGATCGAACCGGCCGGTTGGTGAGCGCCATGTGTGCACAAACCTAGGGGGACCAGGAAGTGTGTAGCCTCTGGGTGGTTTGGTCCTACAATAAGGGACAGTTTGGATTTAAAGCACGCTATCAAACGACGACATACAGTGAGAAAAAGATATACGCACACACGGAAACACAATCACACACACAGGGTCGGGCTGACCGTTCGTCAAGACACTGAAGTGACAATAAAAATGAAATGTCGTCTTCAAACGCCGCCGGCATTAAGTCACCTCGGCGACCACCAGCCCCCCCCCCTCCCCCCTCCCTCTCTCTCTCTCGCCGCCCTCCTCCATGGTGTGATGGTTGAGCAAGTGTTTTACTGCTCTAAACCTCCTCCCCCATAATATAATATAGCTCTATAAAAATGAAAGTATAACCCAAACCACACCTCATATAATACACGCTTCAACTTAGAACAAAAGGGAAAAAACAGTTGGGGGGGGGGATGTCACCCTGTCAGCAGGACTGGCTGTAGCGCTGCTGGGGTGTATCAGGGTGGGTTGGGGGAGTGGGCGGCAGGTGATGGAGGTAGATAGTGAGTTATAGTGAGTTACGAGGGCCGTGATGGATGAGATAAGGAGCCGCCTTCGCGCAGGGTCCCGTTAACTAACACCGGTGCCGCTGACATCTCTCTCCCCCTCCACCCTGCTCCCTCGCCTGACACCCCCCCCCCCCCCCCCCGACACCGTCCTCCACTCCCTGCCTGGGGGACCTCCAAGGACCTCACGGCAGAACCTAATACGTCCACCGTTTGTTCCTGAGTCCCTCTCTCGTAACAACCTCATATGACAGCGGGTACGACCCGCACCACTTCAGTTAAAGCCATGGCACAGCCCTCTCCTCACTCTCCGCTCCTTTGTTTGTGTCTTGAATCTCAACACCACGCGTTAGCCAGCATCGTTCATGAAAACATGGCTGGGCCTGTGTGTAGCAGACAACACACACACACACACACACACACACACACACACACACACACACACACACACACACACACACACACACACACACACACACACACACACACACACACACACACACACACACACACACAAGCCTTGTATACAGGCTACGCTGACAGGCATTAGCCCATACAAATAAAAACCCTGGGCATATACTCACACAGATAGAGGCTAACAAAAGGCTCTCATTACTATGATAAGTGTCTGCTCAGCGCCTGCCTTGTTTTCATTGGTTTTCCCTTCAAAGGGACCCAGACCAGCAGAGAGCAAGGGGATCTGAAGTGAGGGTACATTATAGTGAACACATGTGAGCACTCTGTTTGCCCACACAGACACACGATTGGTGCGCATGTGTGTGCACGTGTGTGCGTGTGTGTGTGTGTGTGTGTGTGTGTGTGTGTGTGTGTGTGTGTGTGTGTGTGTGTGTGTGTGTGTGTGTGTGACTTTGCAGATGTGTTATGTGTGCTAGGTGCACCGTGCTGGCCTTTGAGCATGGCCTTTTGCGGTGTGTGATCTTCAGAACTAGGTGTGCGCGTGTGTGTGTGTGTGTGTGTGTGTGTGTGTTTGTGTGTGTATTTGTGTGTGTCTGTGTATGTGCGTATGAACTCTTTGATGAAATATGATGCAGTGAACATCAGTCTGGCCTTTTGAGCAGCCAACTCATCTGATTTTATCTGACACATCTCTCTCTCTTACTCAGTCTCAAACGTTTTGCTAACACACACGCACAGAAACAAAAGTGATGACACACACACGCATGCATGCACACACACACACACACACACACACACACACACACACACACACACACACACACACACACACACACACACACACACACACACACACACACACACACACACACACACACACACAAAGGCCAATAACATACAACCACATGTCCTGGTGAATATTTTAGTACAGCAGGGACCTATGTTCCTGCTCAAGTGAGAACAGCACACACACACACACACACACACACACACACACACACACACACACACACACACACACACACACGTCTCATACAGACAAGCGCACACACACACACACACGCACACATCTAATGGACCCCCTGCGAGCCAGTCAGTCCCACCCAACCCAACCCTAGACTGCGTGATGCAATGCCTTGAATATTTCATCCCAACACACAAAGGACATTGGGAGCTATTCCGTAGTAGGACACCATTCCCGGAGAAGGAACATGGGTTCTGATGTTGGATTTCTTTCTTTATCGGGGTAGTAATTCTGATGTGTGAGTTCTCACGGTAGATGCGGCGGTCTGTGTCTGCTATCAGCTGCTAATGTCATAAACCCTGAATGGTTAGTTCATACAAAGGCGCGTTCCTCTTCCTTGTGTACCAAAAGAGACCGACTGCAGCCGGTGACCAACCAATGGAGCGATAAATGCAGTGATAGCAGGGCCTTCGCGGGTACAACATTCACAGGCATCAACCACAGTTTGAACTCAGCTCAGTGTGAGCCTGTGTGTGTGAGCCTGTGTCATTTGCCATCTGATACAATCTGACACCTCAGCGTGCACTTGGCTTGACTTTATTCTTGGCAACCGATCTGGTTCTAACCACATCCCATACCATGTCTCTCCCTCTCTCTCTTTTTCTCACATATAAACACACACACACACACACACACACACACACACACACACACACACACACACACACACACACACACACACACACACACACACACACACACACACACACACACACACACACACACACACACACACCCGCTCATTCTCACTCTGACTTTCTATCTCGGTGTCTATACTCACACACTGTCTGGCACACACACATTGACTCACAAATGCAAAAGGTCAGAGTCTTTACCGGTCGAACACAAAATGTAACAGATGAGCTGCCCTGAAGCGTCTTTTATCTCATCGCGGGCGCCACACAGCTCGCGCTCAGCCACAGCCACCAGGGAAGCAAGCAGCATGCCGTTGAAATCTGACCCACGTTGGCATCTTTCCCTTTATTCCTCCCGATCAATCAGTCGAACCACACACATTTTTGCTTTGTTTTTTTTGTCTAGCCGAATCCTTTCGAGAAAAAAAAAAAAGAATATTGGCAAGCCTATATTGGCAATGCGCTTGATTAACTTAACTGAACAGAAGTAGGCCAAGGGGCTACTGTGATGGTTGTGTGCTGTGTCAACAGTCTTCGAGGAATATGGACGGTAGTTACATCGCCTTACTGTGAAGCACCAAACTATGCATGGCACTTCAGATCCCCATAGAAAAAGAAAGGGAATAGCCAATATCAAGTGAGTTCATGATAAACCTCATTATTAATAATTTCTAATATCTCTCATCCATCATCTCCCAAACCGTCATCTTAACACTTAATTCCTTTTAATTCTTAAATATTAAAAAGTCCTAAAATACAATATGGATTGTTATTTGTCATAAGGTTAGTTTATACTCAGATGTTGTTTAGATGCAATTTAGTTCAGTAAATATTTTTGCTGGCAAAATGCTTGCAATGCAACATTTGCCATGACCCACAGGACAACAAATGCTATTTCCCAGGCAGACTACTTGAAAGCCTGGAAAAGGATAGGTAGGCTACCTTTTTACAATTTAGGATATATTCAGTAAGAAATGACTGCGCGTAATTTGATTCCAAATACAGCATCCAAGTACAACATTTGTATGATTTTCTAATAGCAGCAATATTACAGTCAAAAATCCATTAAACGAAACAGTAATTAATCCTCACCGAACCATTATTTTGATAGCGTGCGTAATTTAGGTTTTAAACGCGTTTCCTCCGATTACAAAAAGGTAGGAAAGCGTAAACACTTACCAATTAATGCAGGGAGCGGAGACGACAGAGGACGGGACGGGAGTTGTCAAATAACTGTTTCTGCCTGATATGTCTGCATCATTGTCATCGTTTAGCTTTTATTCTTGCTGTGCCGGAGTGAAGACAGTGATTTTGCGTTGCACTGCTGCTGATCACACTGCATCCAAGGCGCGGTGGAAGACGGTTTACTGTTGAGAGGGAGAGAAAGAGAGAGGGGGGAGCAGGGGGGATAATAGCGGGATGCGAGTAGTCTGCCTGAAGAACAGCAACGGGAAACAGCGAACACGTGTGGCGCTGGAAGGAATCGACAGGTATAAATAAAGATTGCGTCTCATCGGGTGGGGGTTATCATATTATTATCAAATTCCAACGGCTAATTCTTAGCTTGGTTGTTGGTTGTTGGTATGAGAACGCGGGTGGCTGATAGTTCAACTTCTCATTGGGTCGCTGAAATAAAAAGATTGCAGACTTGTTTAGGCTACATAAGGAATAACTGTATGTGCAGGTGATCTTAGAAGGCCATGTGCCTAGGCCCACCTCATTCAATTATGCCCACATCTCATTCATTAACTATTCGATTGCGAACGCCAGTAGATGGAAATGTTAAAGAACATAACTCCATGCAGTGGTATTTATGAGGCGAGAGACCATGAATGCCTCCCTCGCCAAGCAAAAAACAACTCGCAAGCAACCTCGAAAGTGAGAAATGTGCCGTTCGTTTAACCACCCAGCGAACCGCTCAAAATAGCATAAATCAGACGCATGAGATCAATGAAGCGGGTCCCAGAGGCGTCTTGTAGCGCAACACATTCACTTCTCCTGCTTGTTGCTTTTTTGGTTTCAATAATGGGCCCCCGCATTGCTCTGCCGCAGTGGGGTGGACCGCGGACGACCTACTCCGTCTTAATCCAACATGAATGACTACGTCGTATGTCACCGGTGTCAAACGATCCTGCTGATAAAAAATGGCACGGATTAAGGGGTGAGCTGGTCAACCCTCACACCTCTGGCCCACTGCTTGACACTCAAAGTGGTTTAAATATTTCATGTATATCCCCTGTCGTACAAAAGTGCGTGTTTTCTAACAGCGAGTGTTGGTGCTTTTAATATTAAACAAAATATTATAATGCATGTAAAATAGAATAGTTGTTCAGCAGCAGTATTTGCCCATTTCCTGAAAGTAGAAAAGTAAAAAAAAATATTTGTAGGCTATGTATTCTAGTCTTAAATGTAAATACCAAAAATGAAAAATAAATCACTGGAGGATATTGAGGATGTTGATGAATTACAGATGAAGAAATAATATAATTAGAAAAAAATGGGTTTTCTAGTGACATTTGAGAGTAATCTGTTTAACATTGAATGATGCTGAACTGCTGCCTTTCCACGATCTATCCAAGATAAAACATTATTCTTCCTAATACCCAATACCATGAATTTCTCCCTATTGATGATGTTGCTTAACATTCAAAACTATGCTGCTCATACTTGTGTTTCCTTAACAGAGACAGGCAGTGCCGCAAAATAAGTGATTGCTTAATTCACTTATGGGCAAAGGGTCAAATTCGGTCTTCTCGGCTGATCACGTCGTCAAACTAATCTGATGTCCAGTATGGCCCGCATCACTTTCTATTAACGGGCTGAATTATTGACGTTTCTGCTCATACATTTGCACTGGCATTAAGGGTAACTACATTAATTAGCTGTGAACTTGATGTTGCTATCACATTTGACCACGGATGTAACCGTTAATTCTCTTTGTGTAACACAAAGAATATAGTTAAAGTATGTCGTGGCTACATTCTATCTAATGCTAATTATGTAAGATCACTGTTGTCCCGAAAACCCTGTCAGCTAAATCCTATATTGTCAAGTCAGCAGAGGCTTCCCTTGAAGCAGAATAGCATAACAGTGTTTGGCTCTTAAATGAGGGCTGTATTCGTATATCATGTAATACGTTTGTATTGAATATGCTAATAGAATACTGGAACCCGGTGTAATTGGAAGTTGTTTAACCTCTCCTGGATCAATATTATTGGACTGGACTAGAATGAAATAGTGAGAGCTTTGGAGGAGTGCCAAATCCCAACCATTCGTCCATTGCACACAAAGTAAGGTTGTGAAACACAAAGTTTTATAAGGATACGGTTTCACAATGCTCAGCAAATTAAATATGAGCAGTGACACAGTTCTGACATATAGTTCCTGCCGTCAGTGTATTTAAGAGAGAGCAAAGCTTAACTGTAAAGTAGGTAAGATAAAGCATGTTTTCAATGTTGCTGTGCGTACATTTATTATAAAAAAACATGCCATCATCAAACCTCATCTCAATTAGTCGCAAATCTACGGGGTAGATGTCTTTGCATAGCAAATTTGATTAGTAATAACAAAATGATGTTATATCTCCCAAAAGTCCAAAAGGATAAGATTATATTCCTGCTAAAAGCCCACCAGCATGTCCATCGGTGGGGGCTTCAGGGGTATCTGTCCTAGTGTGAACCTCTTGGCTCCAAACTGACCCAGTTCCTCTGGGGTCAACTCGCTCTGGGGGGTGAAGAGGCTGTCCCCGGGCCCCCCGGCGGAGCTCCTGGTCCCTCCTGCTGCTGCTGCTGCCGCTGGTTGACCCGTGGGTCGTGCCGCCCCGAACCCCCCGCCCCCCTGTCCGAACACGCTCCCGCTGCCCGCAGCCGGGGCCGCCGCCCCGAACCCGGGGACCGCCGCCCCGAACCCGGGGGCCGCCGCCCCGAACCCGGGGGCCGCCGTACCGAACCCGGGGGCCGCCGCCCCGAACCCGGGGGCCGCCGTACCGAACCCGGGGGCCGCCGCCCCGAACCCGGGGGCCGCCGTACCGAACCCGGGGGCGCCTGCGGGCGTCGCCGCCGCCGTCGTGGCAGAAGAGAAGCTGAAGGTGGAGGCGGAGGCGGAGCCGAACCCTGCAGGGGCCGGAGCCTTGTTGGGGTCTGGAGCGGCGAAAGAGAAGCCGGACGCTGCCGGCACCGCCGCCGCCGGTTCCGAGCCGAACCCGAAGCTGGGTTGCGCGGGGGTCGCTGCGGCCGCGCCGAAACCTGCGGGGGCCGCTGGAGCCGAGGAGCCGAAGCCGCCGGCGGCCGGGGCGGCGAAGCTGAAGGTGTTGGCCTGGGCCGGCGCGGCGGACCCCAAGCCTTCGCGGCAGAGGAGGACACGGCCACCAGATTGACAGGAAAGGAGAATTGTTTCAACCCACAATTGCTGCGCATTTTGTTCATTATGATATCATTTTTTATCAATTCATTACTCGCATCACGCTTGAATGTGATAATGAAGGACAACTCCAAAGAGGTCTCACCAGTGCCCACGCTGGGCGTGGACGACCCGAAGGCAGACGTGGCCGTGCCACAGCCGGCCGGGGGGGCCTGGGGCGTGGGGTTGTTCAGCTCAGCCAGCTGTAGGAGGAGCACACCATACTATCCATCAGCAATGGTTTGATTGACTTCATAAATGTAGTCTGAAGGCCAAAAGTGAAAAAAGCTGTGGAAAACACATTCAAGACTTTGGAGGCGTCGATACCAAACCAATGAAAGACCCAGCTTCCAGAAACTACAAGACTGTTATACGTGATGGACTGCCCATATCCTTGGGAGACACAGAAGCATGTCTCAGGCTTGACAAGTTGTGTGAGTCTCACCAAAGCCACGCGAGTGGTTGCATTCATGGCTCTTAGCTCCTGGACCCTGCTCCGCCATTGGTTGACTGCTTGATTGATGCCATTAGTCTGGGAAGAAAGAAAAATGTCATGAGACGTTGTTAGATAACTGCTGTCACAATTTAGCTTTAGCCAATCTTAATTCTACCAGAAGACATACATTAAGTAAATAATAAGCCAAACGTAGATTATTTGATCAGATAATACATCCCATTTTATTGCATGATGTTGCAGAAAAAGGTCTGTTATTTTGTTGATGTGACAAAATAAGTCAGTCACATTATTTGATCAAGGTCTGCATTAGGCCTCAGAAAATTATGTTCCATGATACCCATTGCAATCTCAGGTAATATCAGTCTATCCCTTTCGTTCTATTCCTGAAGAAAATGTAATTGGTTGAGTCCATTTTCCATCCTGGCTCCGTAGCCAAGCGGGTGACCAATTACTGCACACTCACGAGGCCATGGCCGTGACCAATTACCTACTACCCACTCGGCGAGGAACGAAGCAGTTTCAGTTGAGGTAGTACAAGATACACAAAAACTTGTAGAAAAACAATAGAGCAAGAACCGAAAAACAAGCAACGGAAGCTCACATAATTCTGTAAATCACCCGAGTCTCTGCTGTTGCAGTACTCTAGCCTGAGCTCTTCCTGAGAGAGATCTGCAAAACCTGTTGAAGACAGGAATGAGGGAGAATTGGTCACAAATGCCATATCATGTGTTCAGGGCTCTTCCATGGCAGGATAGAAAGTCAGTTTAATCAGTAGTATATGTCTATGTTAAATCAACTTTACCTGTATTATTTACACTCTATGTTAAATCTGTTTAATCTTTAGCATTTACAGTCTATGTTAAATCTGTATTATCTACAGTATTTGTTAAATTAGGTTAGCCTGTATCAAATACAGTCTATTTTAACTTAACTATAATATAGAGAGTGAATATCTGATTGTATCCAATATCTATCTTCTAATATGACGATTTAAGACCGCGACCGATAAATGTCTTAGCAATCTGCCACGATCTGCCTCTACATATAGATGGTTGGCACCGTACCACAGTGCACATTCTATCAGTAGCACTTCCACGGCTCATACACGGTTATTTTCTCAGCCAAATGATGAATCACACTTTCTTCCATGAGGTTTATTACCTTCAATAAGTGCTTTAGTATACACCACGATGTGTGTGTGTGGATGTGAAGCGCTGTCTGAACAGCAGTTCAATTTGACTTTCGCATCCGAGAGAGGGTAATGCTTATCAGACTCTTATGGTATAACGCCATAGTGTGTATGGATGTCTGAAGTATCTTCTGAGCAGCACTTGATTTGGATGTTTGTCTGTGAGGGAGGGTTGACCTTCCCAAACACCTGGCGTTATGCTATAACGCCAGGTGTTATGCTATAACGCCAGGTGTTATGCTATAACGCCAGGTGTTATGCTATAACGCCAGGTGTGAAGAAAGATGTATTTTTTTCGTTGGTCTTTCTTCTCAGCTAAAGCTTTAAAGGAGACATTTATACCACCAGGTGTGAGTGTGATTAGCCTTACAAGCCGTTTCGAAAATCTGCCCCATAGGACATCACTAGTTGGCGTGTCCACCTAGATTTGTGCTGGAGAGATCAGTCTACCAGCCTACCCAGTGGACTGAAGTAAACGTTGCCCATCTATCCAAAATCTACGTAAAAAACACATGAAAAATAATCTTGATAGGTGTATTTTAGCCATATTAACAACCCCTACTCTAAAGGCAAAATGAGATATTATACAATTAAGAAAAAAAAAAAGCAATTCGACAAAACACAGGCAAATTAAGAACACATGCCCAGCATTTAGAGAACGTGCTGTAAATTCACAAGACATAACAGAAACGCACCGCATTACCCCAAAGGATAACAAAGTGTTTCCAGAGTAAACTAAAAAGGGATGTTGGTTGTTTGTTTCTGAATCATGATGTTATTGAAGTCGGCTATCGACAGTGCTGTTGGATATTTGCTCAAATGCAAGAGGTTTTGGTCAATTTTAAAAAAATCTGATCGCAAGATTTTGATATTATTGCAGTGTTGAAAAAAGTTTCACTTGTCACTTTAAAGTCTCCTCTGGAATCCCTTCTGTTATTGTTCTGTGTAATCGTTTCTGCATTCTGCTGTGTTTTCTGAATTTGCTGCACTTCTTCTACATGCATGCGTTTGCTTATGGAATTTTCAACTTCTACACATTTTTCCCCATCATTTGCATAATTTTAATTGCTCCAGTATTGAGCAAGAATGCTCCCAAATCTGGGATTGGGTTGCAATGCAATCCTATGTTGCAGAGGGGAAATAGTCCCGGTCAATGTACTTCTCTAAGTGCTTATTTTTGCCAAACTTGTTGTCTGCAATAGTCCCCAGACCCAACATGATTGGAAATATGATCCAGGTTGAAAAATCCCAAAGCTCTCCTTCAGGTTGCAGTGCAATGAGCTCTGAGGGCCAATCTATGATACAGACCTGAAATGGTTGCGATGGTCGGGGCATAACATGAAAACATCCATTGTCCTGATGTCTCCCAGATCTCCACATCATTCTTGACGGTCTCCCTGAGACACAAATACACTTATCAGTTCAAATATTAACAAGCACGTTTGCTGACTTTGTGTATGAATTGACAGAACTGACTGTAATAAGTGTTATTACACAAATAAATTGTTTTCCTGCAGAGTATAACAGAATATGTCAAACTCACAGATGTTTTTCCTGTTCATCGCTTCCTCCCCCTCCTTTATCAAAAGTCTGCTGCGTGTTGAGGGCAGAATAGCGATTCTGTGAGGAAAAACTGAATTCGGAGCTCTTGTTGTTTTCCCTTCTGCCCCCGCCTCCTCCACCTCTGCCCCAGTCAGCCCCACCCCCTCCTCCACCTCCTCTTCGGCCCCAGTCAGCCCCACCGGCTCCTCCACCTCCTTTGCCCCAGTCAGCCCCACCCCCTCCTCCTCCTCCTCCTCCTCCCCAGTCAGTCCCACCACCTCCTCCCCTGCCCCAGTCATTGCCAGCTTGAGAGGAGAAAGCTGAAGGCTGGATATAGTTTCCTGCCGACTGATTCTGCGATGGATTCACCCAAACTCTGTTACCAAAGCCTGTTGGAAAAAGGGAATACGAAAGGCAATTGGTAAAAGAACAACCAAAATGATATGGTTATAATGCAGTGGGAAAATAAAATTGAAATGAAAAGCTACTAAACATCAGCGATTCAGTTGGACTATCTTTCAAGTCCGACGCACTTTTTGTTTTACATTACACTGGAAATAATATTGAAGTCGAAGATGATCGTAAAAGAAACGTATGAATGCTTACCGCCACCACCCCTGGGTTGTTGCGGAGTTGAACGGTTGTTAAATCCACCTCCTCCTCGACCACCACCACCACCTCCTCCTCCTCCTCCTCCTCCACCTCCTTGGGGGTGCTCATTCCAACATTTGTCACCGTACCGACAACGTCCTTGCATAAAAAAACTGCACACTGGCATGTTTGAGTTCAAGGCTTCGGTTTTAGTTAATACTTTGAGTGTAAATCCACTACTGCGCAAAGTATTCTTGATTAATTACCATTGTTTTGATGGAACTAGCTACACGACTTGTCGCACTACCACATGAATCCAAACAAGAGTCGCCACTTTTACACGTCATTGAAACCTCAGCCACTGAATGCTCACAAAACAATCACGTGGTTTGGTTTGGTCTTCTACGTCCACGCCCTCTTTCCCGAGCTCTCGCTGCTTGCGTTCTTTAATATGTCCATGTTGCGTTCTAGTCAGCGCGAGCTGACAAGTGCCCCTGACTGCAGCCCGCAGATCGAGGAGGAGCTAAATCTGGGCGGGTCTAAACGTTTAACCCATGGTTTTACCCTCTCGGGCGCCATCTGGTGGCGGAGATCCGGCAGCACATTCTCAAACATCAATACAGCACAGCACAGCACAATGACTTACCGGTAATATGGAAAAAGGTTCATGCATTTGATAGACTTTCCTACTTTTAACTTGTCATTTCAAATGTCTTCTTTAGTATGACTGGTAATCAAGTCCAACTCGCCAGCCGGCGAGAGGAAATCCAACCACGCCGCTTTAAAGAACATGTACAAGTAGTCAGCACACGGGTTAATATGGTCATATCAGTCAGTGCCTGAACTTATGTGAAATTCGGTCTATAGCCCACTTGCTGACGTAATGCAATCTTGCAAAGGCGAGAATATGCATGTGTACGTTTTTCAAATGACATTTTCTCTAAATCTATACAGTACAATCTAATGGTTCCTTGTGTACAAGTAGTCGGTACAACAGTTACTATGGTCATATCAGTCAGTGCCTGAACTTATCTGAAATTCGGTCTATAGCCCACTTCAAAGTGCTGACATAATGCAATTTTGCATTATGGTGACCGATTAAATGTGATGGGAAAAATAACGATACGATGCGTCAGATAAACGATCGCACACATACGACAGAGCCTATAAACTCAACAAATGAATCCTATTTAACAGCCCGTTCCCTAGTAGAGCCTAAATCATTTAATTTTTTTCGTTAAGTGACCGTAACATACCTTTGTTTTCCGTTCGTTCCTTGCAGAAACAACACAGACAGAATAAGCTTATTAATAATCAGACGGAAATCGTCGAGCGATGTCTTTTGTTCAGAAGCGTTTTTCAATATGTGTGCAACAGTAGACATGCAAACGTTAAAGATTATTAGAAAAAAAATCCAACGTCATGCAGCTCATTGTGACGTCATAAGAGAGATGACCTCTCCACCGTGGCCGTGTGTGTGTGTTCCTGTCCTGTGTTTGTGCGTGCGTGTGTTACGGACAGTGCTGTTGTTTGCATGTCATGAATATTCATAATAAGAGCCAAAATCTATCTATCAATGTAAGCACAAACAGAGGATCATGGGCATCAGGGCTCCGTTTCCCGATAACGATGCTGCACGATCATTCTCACGATGGATCTTGCAAGCCATCGTAAATTTCTTTGGAGCGCTTCGAACGCGCGTTCACTGCACTCACGACGTTCGTAGGATTGTAACCGTCTACTGACACGGTGCTGAAATGGGCTCCGTAGGAGGGGGCGACGCAGGAATGATGCAGGAAAATGGGGTTAAAAAGCGTTAAAATATCTCCCCATCAAGGCCATCAACAGAATAGCCTACGAAAAGATTAGACTGCAATAATATGAATACTAAAGATATTAAAACACAATTGATTAGGCCTAGGCTGACATATGCTACATTAGTCCTTATCCTGAACGCACTACTACATTTTTTCAAGGCATTTTCCCCCCTGAAATAATTACAAAAATAGCTTGTGTGACAACTACATTTATCTTAATGTGCAGCAAAGAGCCGACTATCTGATTCCGCATAAGGTTTCATTGATTGGTGCGCAATTTAGAATCTATGATGTAGAACAAAAAATGCAACATTCCATTAATTCAGTAGCATTCAAACTCAGATTCTGGGCATTGAAACCCAGCTATTGCTGACCCGATTAGGAGAGCTTGGTCTAGATCCTGCCCATATTGTTGGGCAGGATGATGTATAGGCCTTTTTACACTGCCAAGCCGGACACCCGCATGCAAGAATGAGCTCACGTCTGAGTAAAGGCTACAAACTAAATTAACTATTTACAAGTGCAAAAACGTCAACTTATTGTTCATTTTGCTGAGCACCCGTTTTTTATCCCGACAAAAGCCTCGTAAGGAAAGTTCCTCTGCGTCTCTTGTAGATCGTAGGCTTACCATCTTTCAAGGTATTTTTTAATGTGACTACATAACCTCTCACATGATAAGCAGCTCGCGGATTTCACTTACACCGAAACAGCCTGCCCTGGCCATCATATCCCTTCTTCTCCGGGTAGGCTATACTAGGTTATTAATTTATCCTGGAAATGATAATAGTATATTAAACAAATCCCAGCACCACACCAAAAGGAGGCAGCAAATCAGCGCTAAACATATCTATCTGCTAATTTCCACATGGTAAGAGAGCAACACAAAACAGGTTTATAATATTTGGATGTTTTATTTTCTTTAAATCAAGCAGGTTACATTTCATTCTTTTTTACACAATCTGATATTTGGAGGCATTTGCAAATATGCTCATAAATTACATGATTTGTAATCCCAAAGAATGAGGTGGTTAATGATCAATATTGGGATCAACAGTGATCACCCTACTAATGTAGGCATTACGTATGCAGGCAGAAAAAGAAAAGTTCCCATTAAGGTCTCATGTGAAACACCACAGGACTGAAATACTCAGGAACACATGAAAATGGCACAAAAATGAATTTCACTCTCCAACCTTTTGCTAAAGAGACGTTGACAGGCCCACAGAGAGCCTGGAGCTCACGGGACAACATTTACACACATTCTGCTTCATGAAGAGGTCAGACCATAAACATTACATGTAAGGACACTTAACATTTGGCCGGATTACACATAGAAATGCAATCCAAAACAAAATGGGTAAAGATAAAGCATGTTGATTGATGCGGCAAACAAAGGTTCAAATATCCTCCAAAGCACTTCAAGCCCTCAAAGAATGAAACTCAAAACGCAGATGAGGTATAGAAAGAAACTTCTAAATTAAAGTGGAGCGACCCAGGGACAAGTCTGGTTTGGGTTAAAGATTATGGATGGTTAACTTTGTGTAACGTGTTTGGACAAGCAAGTTTAGGTTTTAGGCAAGCGACTTCAGGTATTAGGCATGCGACTTCAGGTATTAGGCAAGCGAGTTTAGCCAAGCGAGTACAGGCAAGCGAGTCAAGCTAAGCGAGTTTAGGTTTTATGCAAGCGAGTTTAGGTTTTATGCTAGCGAGTTTAGCCAAGCGAGTACAGGCAAGCGAGTCAAGCTAAGCAAGTTTAGGTTTTATGCAAGCGAGTTTAGGCAAGCGAGTTCAGGCAAGCGAGTTCAGGTATTAGGCAAGCGAGTTTAGGCAAGCAAGTTCAGGTATTAGGCAAGCGACGCGAGTTTAGCCAAGCAAGTTCAGGTTTTATGCAAGCGAGTTTAGACAAGCGAGTTTAGGCAAGCAAGTTTAGGCAAGAGAGTCAAGTTACTTTAGGCCTCACTTTATTTGCGGTTAAATTGCGGCATTAGGTTTAGAAAGAAGGTTAAGATCCAGCCTCAGGTTTGCTTCCAGCCTCATCCCTCTAGTCGCTCCCTATAAAGAGGGTTCCCAGCTACCGTGTTAAAATACAACAGCTGGGATTACAGATATGGAGTACAGAAATAAATGACAAAGATTGATTCAAACATTCTTCCCCCAAAATGTGGTGCAACATAAAAATGGAGAAAATAATTACTTTCTCTCCATTGAAACCCAGCCATATCTTACGATCTCACGAGGTCCCGCCGCAAGGGGCGGACTTACGAGCTCTATAGAGTGTGCACTGTGTGTTGATGTTGGGTGTGGATTAATGTGCTGGTGTAGCCATCCAGGGATCCTCAGGGTTTATGGGAGTAGGACACACTGGTGTAGTTCAGTACTGTGAAGTAAATTGATGCAAAAAGTAGAATCAGTGTCAAGGGCAATCAAATGTCTATAAATGCAGGAACAACCCCATCTGGTCTCAATCAGCATTTGATTTCGTAGACTTAAATTAGCGAAAAAACAAGCATTTATTTACCGCAACAGTCCTAGTGCTGGAGAACCAGGTTTCAAAAAAATTCAATACGAGCCTCCAGGTGCATTGGAGTTACTGCATTTAATTAACTTTAATTTAATTAAGAGCACACTAGTCAGTGGAGATGTTCACAGAAAAGACTTGTCTTCAGACCTTTATAAAGATCAGGAGGGATTATATAAATGCCGTTTGACGCGTTAGGTCTGCTCAAGGAGGAAGTAAATATTTACCAGCGTTGGGTCTCTGCACCATGACACCCAGCTGCCGCACATCTGGTCTCCCTTTAAGTCGCCTGAAGGAGAGGTCAACTTAATTGAACCTAAGGGGAATGGGTCACAAGAAAAGGTAAGGATAAATCAAAGCTAAACATAGAAAGGATGAAAACAAGCATTGTCCAACATGGGGTTCGGCGATATTTTGATGTAAAAACATTTAGGTGTACGATCCAACCATCAAAAACAGGCTCATCTTATCATGTTTCCAATGTACCCTGAGTTGCTTCGCCCTAAGCCACCAGTTGGCGGACTTGATTTTGTCAGTAGAAGGAGCAAAATAGCCATCCAGCTTGATTACAGCAATAGTAGAGGAGCGAGTCAAAAGAATGCGTTTGAGCACCTTCAGCCATTGGCTCTTGTTCAAGGACATCCCGCTGATTGGCTGAAGTCAGATCTTATTCTCTAGAAAGTTTGTTACAGAAGAAGCCCCTAGTATCAAAGCAACATACCCGCCAAACAAAACTAACCTTGTTGAATAAATGAAAATGTCTTCAAGATGGTCAATCCAGTATCTTACCGGTTCCACATGGAGTCTCTAGTCTGCTGCGCTGTAGGCCTTAGGTCTATCCTCTGCTCCGGGACGAGGTCTTGAGTATAAAGAACCAGTCAGTCATCAAGCTGCTTGGTCTCTTCAAAGAGGTGGAGGTTTGACCGCCTGCACCATGAGGACGCTGTGGATACGGTATGGGACCATTTATCAGCGGATCTGAACTGCAGAACTCTAATCACATCAGCTGTAGATTTATGTACCTTCCCCGGAAAGATGAGTGGTCGTCAGCCCCTGAGCAGTGATCTTCATCCTCAGTGACTCCTTCAATCCTGCTGGAGCAAACACTCAGTTACCATTTGGAGATGACCCAGCTACCCTAGTGTACTCACTACTAAGTGATACAACCCGGTTCAGTGTTTCCCCCAGACAATGTCTTAGTCAAGGTGGGTGGGGGGGGGGGGTCTTCGGTGAGGGTTTCAGTTCGCAATAATACATACAACCGCCTTTTCAATTGCATTCAAAATGCTTTATGGCACGACTATTGTTTTGAACAGTATACAGTATTACCGACAAATTATTTATCTATATTTTTTGTACTTGAGGAAAGTATGTTTTCTTTCCCTACGAGTTTTGCACTTTGTTGTTGCATAATTATTTTTTTATATATAATTTTTCTACATTGGTAGTCAAGGCGGGGCCCTACTGTTAAGACGGCCTTAACCCTACAGTGCTGGGGGAAACACTGCAGTTACTTGAGTTAAATATTAGAGTTTAGTCCCCAAATGGCGATACCACCAGTTCATGGCTGCGCTCTTTGATTTTCTCGTTGATCAGATTGACCTGGAGAAAGAGCTTACCTTCCATGGATGAGGAGCTGGTTGGTCTAATCACGAGCCGCCTTCGGACCTCCACCCCCGGATCCCCCAGCCGTCCTCCACCGCCGGGACCGTCTCCTCCAGGAACTCCACCGGGCCAACCTCCTGGACCTCCGCAACGTCGCCTCATTTCTTCTGAAATGTGACACACGTTCTATTTGCACCCCGGACATTCCTCCCCGTTCATGATGCACTGGAGAAGAGTTTAGCTTTACTGGATGAGGAGCCGCCGCCGCCTCCGGGCCCTCCAGGACGCCGCCACCGCCACCGCCGGGCCCTCCAGGACGCCGCCGCCGCCGCCGCCGGGCCCTCCAGGACGCCGCCGCCGCCGGGCCCTCCAGGACGACCGCCGCCGCCGCCGGGCCCTCCAGGACGACCGCCACCGCCGCCGCCGCCGGGCCCTCCAGGACGACCGCCGCCGGGCCCTCCAGGGTGACCGCCGCCAGGTGGACGCCACCGCCGGGACCTCCAGGTTGGTCCCAACCACCGCCTCCAGGTTGGTCCCAACCACCGCCTCCAGGCCCTCCAGGTTGGACCCAACCACCGTCTCCAGGCCCACCGACTCCAGGACCTCCAGGTTGGCCTCCACCTCCAGGCCCGCCGTTGCCTCCAGGACCTTGGCCGTCTCCAGGCCTTCCAGGTTGGCCGCCTCCAGGCTCTTCTGAAATGTGAGACACAAGTTCCAGTTGCACACTGGAACATTTCTCCCCTTTCATCATGGATGCACTGAAGAGGAGTTTAACTTTACTGGATGAGGAGCCGCCACCTGGCCCTCCATGCTGCCCCTTCCAGGTTGGACGCCTCCAGGACCTCCAGGCCACCGCCGCCTCCAGGCTGGCCTCTGCCTCCAGGACCTCCGCCTCAGTCATTCTGAAAGGCGAATGACATGTTCCATTTGCACACTGCACATTTCTCCCCGTACATGATGCAGATAATCAACTCCTCCTCTGCTTTAGCTCCCACAGATCTCACTGATGCCCTACTGTGCAGTCTTGAGTGAGGTATTATTTAACCCAACAGCCAGCCACACACACCTAGCCTACATCCTGGAGCTGGTCCTAGTGGCTGAGAATGCATCTGACATTTTTCAGAACACCTCAGAGTTGCTGTGGCTGCATGTCAAAATTTTTATTCTAAACAATTCACCAAGCCTAGAAAAAATGTGCAGCTGTGCAGTTCCGTGTCTCACCGTTCTGCATCCGTTGGGCTGCACGGCTCCCGGCCTTCCCTCCACCTGCAGCGAGCGCCTCCAGACGACCGCCATGGACCTCACGGCGAGCACCTCCAGACGACCGCCACGGACCTCCAGACGAGCACCTCCAGACGACCGCCTCCATCACCTCTACTGAAACCAGACAAAATCTATTTAAACACTGGAGATTTTTCTCCTCGCTCACTCAGATGTCAATAGCTTATCTTCTCCCATTCTGTGCGTTCTTGAGAAGTATAATTTCCTATAAACTCCCAAACCCAGCCACACATCTAATCTTCATAAGGACACTAGTCCTAGTGGCTGAGAACGCTTGCCTAACAAGCCAATCACAACCAATGACTGAATTCCAGTTTTATTCTGAACCGTTTGACCACGCCAAGGAGTTTATAGGATGTGCAGTTCCACGGCTCACCCGTCTGTTCCTGTAGGACTGAACGGCTCCTGGCCAACATCCACCTGCAGCTCCCAGCTCCAGACCCGCTCTGTTGAAGCCTCTGGGAGTACAATCCGCTCCTGAACAAAAACAACTGTTCATAAATCATTTGGTACTCTGCAATCCTTGGAAATATTATGAAGAATGAGTTAGAATAGAAAATGTTCAAATCCTGTATAATGATTAATTGTTGTACAAATGTGTATAGTTCTATTGATTACTTTTTTTACTTCTATAAAACATTTAATGAATAGTGGGAAACTACACAAGAAAAGTAAATGAATGCGGTTTTAACGCGGTTATATTAGTAAAGCAAGTCTTACCCAAAAAGTCAATAAATGGTGACCACATTTTATCATTATTATTATTAACTATTTATTGCTTCACTAAATTCCTATAGCAAGTGGAAACGTTACTCTCCTTCATTGGTGATGTTCATGTTCCTCGATATCTTCCAATGGACTCGTTGTGAAATCCTTCTGGATCCTCTGCGTTGAAGTGCGTTGTTCAATTTCCAAGGGGCGTGTCTAAAGGGCGCGATCTAAAATTGGTCGATGCTATGCTATTGGATAGACCTCGGCTAATCATAGCATTGGAACGGGTGATGCAGAAATACATATTCCTCAAAATCTTTGAGTAGTAGTCGTTCGTTCTTTTAGTGAGCATATACAGTCTTTAGTTCACTAACGTCCATCTTTGTTGTTGAAACACCTCTACATGTTGCGTATATCCAACCTCACATTAGATAGCTTAAAGGGTTGCTATTGGTCGGTCTATTTCGTACCGGGCAGAAAACGTTACATAACGGAGGGGCGCCTGACCGCATCTTTGAAGAGCTAATTATATACGAGGTCCGTAGTATAGTTCCGAAGCTATTGGTGAAATACGCAAAACGAATATTGAAATGTTAATTTTGGCATTTAATTTGCATCTACATTTTGCCAGTGAAGGAGTTTAGGTTTGCCAATCCGAGGTCTAACGGGCAGTAAACATGTTCATTAAAATACAAAGTCCACAGAACATACGCGAATAAAAACCACATTGCACCACCAGCGGTCAACAGCAGCAGCAGCAAGTGTATTGAAAGTAGTAAAGAGAAGAATAGAATTGGGAGAGTGGTGTGCAAGTCAGACACCGCATCTAACCCAGGACCACCTTGCAGATCACAAGCAGCAAACCTTCCAGACCAACCAAACACACATCAACATGCCCCCAGTCAGTAGGGTCAGTCAGACAGGTTTCCACAGAAGGGCTCAGTGGGGTTATGGGTTGAGCAAAAACAGACCCCTTTCTTCCTTCCACAAGTTTCCATCCTGGATTTTTAGGACATGTGGAGTCGGACATGTTTCAAGTTATCCGTGGATTCCTGAGGGCAGTGAAGGATCTGCAGAAGGTGACGTCCAGGTCCAGCGGTCTGCCGCATTGACCACGAGATCTTTAACCGAGTGGGACCGCCTCGGTTTGTAGTAGGCCTATAACAGTTTGTGTTCAACAGCGTGGAGGTCCTCGTTTCCATCAGAGTTGCTGCAGTTCTTCCATGCTGCTTCCACAGTGAGCAGAGGACACTTCCCAGTGTGGTGGTCGGTGCTGTAGCGGTGCGCAGCGTTAGTTAGTCAGTCGATCCCATAGATAAACCAGTCAACACAAACTACCACTTCCATCAGCAAATCCACATTAACCTCCAGCGGTAAAACATGTACAATAGAGGGGAGAGAACAGACGACAGGAGGGGATAGTGTAACAGTAAACATGTGCAGTGCTCATGAAGGAAGTACCCTGCGTTACTCACTGCGTGGGTCCCGGTGGCGGGGGTCCACGTCGGTGGCCACGATGTCCGGATTGTTCAGCCCACACAATCCAACGCAAAATAAACGATGAACAACCGTCACGGTGGGGGCGCTTTATGAGGAGAGGCGGGGGAGACGCAGCTGAAATCAATTAAGAACTAGTGACCTCCAGAAGAACGTGGGTGTGTTCGAAACCGCCTACTTGCTTACTGCTTACTACCTACTAAATATTTGGCTTACTTCTCGAATCCTTAAATAATGATTGAGTAATCCATTTGAGTAATCGACGTTCAGAAGACCGTCCTTACTTAAATTCAATTTCTAGTCTTTTTTACACGTAGTAAGTTTCAATAACTCCATACCATTACATATCGACATTCAAGGAGCAAAGATGAGACGTCGTTGTGTGGTGAGAACTGATAGAAAATCGTAAACAACAACAATCGCCGGTGGGGAGAAGCCATTTTTCCATTGACTGGAAGCCTGCTTTATTTATTGTAGGTTACAAAAAATAAAGAAAATGGCGGCATTGTTGTTGTTATCGATTTTTGAATGTCGGTGAAAATAGAGAGGCAACTAAGGAGGTCAGGGCAGAAATCAAGAGGGATAACTTGCAATATAAAAATAAGATCAATAAGAGGAGAGACTGGGAAGTAACAACTTGAAGGCAGCATGGGATGGTGTTAAAAGAATGACAGGTTTGCATAAAACACAAAACAAGCCAGTCCATATCCCTATGTATAAGAGTGATAGCGATTTATCTGAAGCATTGAACACTTTTTGATATTCATGACTTTTCAGATGAACATGAGAAATTAACTGAGGAGCAAGCTCTGGTAAAGTCCACACCATTCTCAATTACACAAGAAGATGTTAGGTGAGAAATAAAGTCAATAAAAGTCTGGGTCCAGATGGTATTACTGAGAGATTGTTAAAGTGGTGTTCAGAACAGCTCTGTGGGGTGTTCACTGATATTTTTGAGATGTCCTTGGAACAGAGAAGGGTCCCAAAGGCATGGAAGGAGTCCATTATTGTTCCAGTGGCAAAGACCAACACTACAAAGAGTTTAAATGACTAGTGGCACTGACCTCACTGGTCATGAAGTCATTTGAAAAGAGTGTGAAGTGTCTTGTTGTTAAGGGTGGGTGAGGCCCTGGACCCAAGGCAATTTGCCTACAGGTCTTGAAGAGGGGTGGAGGATGCCCAGATTACACTACTAAATCTCCTGTACAGTCATCTAGATGGTCCGGGCACGCACGCCAGGCTTTTGTTTTTAGATTTTTCTTCTGCTTTTAATACTATCCAGCCCCATGTTTTAGTCAGCAAACTACTATCAGAATTTAATCTTGAGAGTAATCTTGTGAGCTGGATTATGGATTTCTTAACTAACAGAACACAACGAGTAAAGGTAAATGGTTGTCTCTCGGAAAGGCGTGTCTCTTCCACTGGCTCTCCCCAGGGTTGTGTACTTTCCCCTCTACTGTATACCCTCTACACTAATGACTTTAGAAGTCAGCATAAGACACATCCTGAAATTTGCTGATGACACAGTTATTGTTAGTTTACTGCATTAACATGAATCTCAGCATGGGCCAGTGGTTGATGAGTTTGTCGGTTGGTGTGACAAGTCTTTTCTTCAGCTTAACTAATGTCAAAGAAAAAAATATGGCCATTGATTTTAGAAGAAACCAATCTTGTTCTTCACCATCTACATATATAAATGGAAACTGCATAGAGATGGTTGGCCAGTATAAATATCTGGGAACAATGATAGACAATAAACTCAAATTTAACGTTAATACTGATACTATTTGTAAGAAGGGGCAACTTCCTTCGGAAGCTTAAGTCCTTTAATGTCGATAAGGTTTGTCTTTATTTCAGAAATTTTATAGAATCTGTTCTAATTTTTTCTTTTATGCCTGGTATGGGGGCATCAGCCTTAGGGACAAAAACAACCTCAGCCATATTGTGAAGGTGGCCGGGAAGTTGATGGACTGTCCACAAGTATCCTTGCTGAACATTTATGAGAAGCAGGTTACTCAAGAAGCAATGGCTATATATTGGAGTGTAAAAATCCCCCCCTTCATTGTTCATTTGAGGCCCTTCCCTCAGGCCGGCGACTAAGAGTCCAATAGGACAAAGAACTATTTTATCCCTAGCGCAATTTGTTTGCTCAATTTGAACAATTCTTTGCACATACCTGTAAATGTATCTGACGACTAGATAAGTATGACCGTTTTTTAACATATATTAGCCCGTGTCTATCTCTTTGTCATGTGTCCTTGTTGTGTTTTTTATGTGTACCTGACTGCAAGACAAGTTTCCCTTTTTGGGACAATAAAGTTAAACTGAACTGAACTGAACTGATTGGAACTGAACTCGCCTTAAACGATTACTATCGGTGTAATCAATAGCCAGGACATGAAATGTAATAATCATAATAGGCCTACACAACGCGTTTGCTCAGTAGTGCAGCCAAGTGGCCATCAGCGGCACTTGACGACAGCGTTTTCATTGCGAGCGTATTAAGGTAAGGATCTACCTGAAGAAGTCTTACTGCATGCAGCACTCACCTAACAATAGTTGAGTGCTGCATGCAGCAGTCACCTAATAATGCATGGTTGTAATCATCATCTGGTGTGACTTCCTCCACCATTGTTAACGACAGGAACCAAACCACGCTTTGGTAGTGAAGTAGGCCTAACGACAAGATAACTAACACACATAAATAGCCAGCACACATGATTGCAAAAAAAGTTGTATTGAAACCACCAGTAAGATGTTTAACAGAAAATACATTCAAATGTAAGGGATCTCTATAAAAAAAAAATAAGAGGAACGTTTAGATTTTTTTTTATCATTTCAGGGAAAATTATAAATGTGTGACTGCGGGACACAGTCAGGGCTAAGTTGGTCATTTTAACAAATGTTTAATTTTGCACAATGCTGAACATTGAACATTTCTAACATTAAATGTAGAAAAACAGTGCATAGCTTAATAATCTGTGATATAGTGTCGCATGTAACAATTATACAACATGTATTTTATAGCTTTATATATATATGTCACATGCTGTATGACATAATAATAATAATACAAAATGTTTCGTACATCTTGCAATAAAGAAACTGCAATGAATGAATAGTCTTAAATGTATCTAACTAACATGTGTATTAAATGTATCCCATTTAATACACATGTTAGTCATCCCCATTACAAAGAGATGATAGGCCTCTTATAGTGAGGCACAGGACCAATGGCAGGCCACCCTCCTCACTTCCTGTCTCTGCCCTCAGCCCGTCGTTCACCCTCTCCAGAGTCACGTTGGACGAGCGGAGCAACTGTTCCAACAACTTCCAGGTCTTTCCGTCCTCCTCCAATAGGATGGCCGGAACAGAGTTGTCAGGCAGAGGTTGACAGCTCCCTCTTAATTGACAAATCTATGGTAAGGACAAGAGCATCATGATAATTAATGTGAAAGGTCTTCTTAAACTCCATGCATGCAGGAAAGACAATTTGACAGACACAAACACACTCCCTCCTATGCACACACACAAACACACACACACACACACACACACACACACACACACACACACACACACACACACACACACACACATGGATGCAAACACACATACACACACACACACTCTCACACACACACAAGCAAAAACAAACAGACACAGATAGAAGCACACACATACACGTACACATATGGAAGTTTAACTCACAAATTCATCAATGGCCTGCAGAATCTCAGGAGAGCACAGGGTCAGCTGGAAGAGTGTTTCATCGGGCAACGCTAGGAATAAGACAATATCAGTCAATACCATGGATAAATGGGGGAATAATGTTCAAATACTGGCCACATTCAGAAGAGGGCAAAACTTATTGTGTTTGTGAGTTACTATAGTAACCTTATGATTATAAATTATCGTAACGTGGGAGGTTACTGGTGAAAGTGCTTTCGAACTTTCACACTCCTGACCTTCCATGGCGCTGACCAATAGGTGTACAGCAGTCAGCTGGGGAGGTGGGCTACATTCTGCAGCTGAGCCATTCTCTGATTGGATGGCTGGAACCAGGGAGAGGAGATCCAGCAAGGCACAGGAAGGGGCGTTCATACTTTGTGGTTGTAACTCCAGCACACCTGCTCTACAACACCAATCCGCCAACTGTGAGAACCGGAGATGTTGAATTGTCGTTGGTTACGAGAATAGCTACCGAAAGCCACAATGAGAAAATGTTGGAAAAACAGATAACATTTGCTCTGAGCTTGAAAGGCAATACCCATCTGTGATCACACCGTTATTACCTTCCTGCATTTCACGTGAGCCTGAATGCCATGTAGGTAAACAATAGTACTACAGTTTGGGTTTTTGTGAGAAGATATTTGCATAATACTTGTATGACAATTCAAACGTTGTCCACAATCTCAGAACCGACACAATGTGCATTGATTCCACAAGACACATTCGGCGATTCGGCAGAATCGGTACACGTAAGGTATTTTGAGAAATGAAGGTTGGTAACAGATTTTTTTTTAGTAAAGCCAGAAGACAGCCCTATATCATTTCATCACAGAACGGTAGAGCCTTTTGAACTCTGGTTAAACAACCGCAGAGTAACAGATATCTGACCGCTTGCTCCTGCAGTGACAGTGTGTCCCTATCCTCCAGGCTCTTAACCAGCATCTCGAACAGGCACCTCCGCACTGGGAGCTCTGCCAGCAGACACAGAGACTCCTCCTGCTTCTGTAACTCTGTAGGGAACAACGATACAGACTCAGAGACCCACAGGGTCTAGTGTTTCAAGTTCAAAACAGCCGTCCAAAGAGTTTGTCTACACACTGAGAGAATGATATGTTTCCTATATTTTAGTACATTTAAACTTCAGTTAATACTATAAACTGTGCATAGATCTGCATAATACACTGTATAGCCATTCCTATTTTTCTTGCCCTTACTTGTTGTTCGGTCGTGATAAACTTTTTACCATTCACTTCATGTGATGGGCATGGCAGGCCTCAATTACCTTCCAATGTGAAATAAATACATCAAAGTGATACACACCAGAGTTCAATGCACTTAGAGGGGC
>NC_082403.1:11846009-11871009 GCF_031168955.1 Gadus macrocephalus
ATCCTGCACTTGGGCCTTCATTTGCAGGAATGTCCTCTGGTGGTTGATAGTGGACCTTCACATGGAGTTACAGTCAACAGTACCGTACGCCCACTCCCTCAAGGTTTCTCAGCTCGATGATAAGAGCTGAGGGGATCCGATGAGAGCGGGACGACCTGATACCACTAAAGGTAGGAGTTACTCTGTCCCTTCCCTTTACTTTATGCAGTGGTTCAGTACTGTAGTAACTCGGCAAGTGAAGATTGCAAAACTGTGGCTGCACATCCCAAATATATTTTTTTTCCGTTTGCCGTATTGTGTACTTGCACATAATTTGACACTGCCTCCTTCCCCTTTTTATCTTTTGCGGTGTGTTTTCAGCTTTTATCTAGTCGAGCACGAAGTAAAGGTGAGTAGTCAGTCCCATTCATAACTTCCCCTGTTTATAGCCGTGGCTCACTGGTCGCTGCTTGTGTCTCATATTTGTATTCTTGAACCTATTTGTTAGAGTTCCTGTTGTTATAATAATAATTACTGTATTGTTAAAATTGTTGCACGTCTCTGCTCCCGATTGCCTTACCTGCGATTTCCAACATAGTTCAACGCTTTTATAATGAAATGTTTATTAAATTGATATTTCCTTAATGTAATATGGCATTGTAACTCCTTGCCAAGCCTGGTTACATAAACTTAGCAAAGTCCCCCTGCAAGCAATTTAGAGGGGGAAACCCAACGATTACTGGAAACGTTGTTTTGGTTATGAGTGGGGACTAGTTGGGGCGTGACAAAACATGAACATCATAACTTTGTGCACATGAGCGCAATATCCGTCGCTGACTGAAAAGTTGAACATTTCTCAACTGTAGGACGCAGGCCACGGAGCCGAATGGACGGACGGACCCAAAATGCATTTCGCGAGCGCCCCATGCAAAGTCAATGAGATCCGTCCAATCAGCTAACCAGTATTTTGGTTAGCTGATTTGGTTAGCTGACGGACGGAGGGAGTGTGAACAAGGCTTTACTCGAGTACAGACATTAGGGGTATTTTTCGCAGGAAAAAAATATCGTTCACCAATGGGTGACCCTAATTTCGTAATGCAAAGGGGAAGATCTGCATATTAACCATCGCCCGTCTCAAATAGGCCTACTCGTTTGAACATTTCCCATAACAGCTTTTTTGACAACGCGTTGCTGCAATGCCCCGCAACCTCATGGCTGCTTGTGGGAGTTTACCACTTTTTCAATGGAAGTTATTAAAACCAGGAAATTAAATCCACCACGAGTCCGTATGGTCCGCCAGTGCAAACTGAATGTCGATTGTCTAGTCGCATAGCCGAACCCGTGCTGCAAGATGCGCTCATGTGCACAAAGTTATGATGTTCATGTTTGTCCCGCCCCTTACAACGCTCCGCGATCCACCGCCCGCACGCCAGGCTTCCCGGAATCCCGCGCGAGCGCGCGACCAGCACGACTCCAATACAAAGTGAATAGGAGGCAAGCGCCACGCTCGAGGCTGCGCGTTTGGTGGAGCCGGGCCGTCGTTTTCCGCCTGAGAGGTGCGCGGACCTCGGTCGCACGCGAAGTGATCCGTCAGAACTAAAGCCCATACAAACACATGATTTGGATTATCTCGGTATAGTGGGCGAGGACTATGAAAACCAGAATGGAAAAAGAAACAGCTTGAGTCCTCATAAGTTCTGTATTAGTACGGCATAGGCCTACTGCTGGAACCGGGATTGTGAACAATTTTAGAGGTGCAATAATAAAACAAATAAACAAAGCTTACCTTTTATTTAGGCCTTATAAGAAGATTCAAGTAAAGCGTTTAATAACACTTTTATTACACCAATCCGGGAAAGGAATGTCTCCGATTATTTCAAGCGTCAAGTTCACTTCGTCAAGTTAATTTATCCACGTGAAGTAAATTAAAACCTGAGAAAAGTAAGACACGGTGTTGTAGCCTTCAAAGTTCCCTATGTTATCGATCTCCTCAGACTGCCGCCAATGGGGAGAGATAAGATGGAAATGGGCTTGATGCTCTTTGTTGGTCACAGATAGCCGGGCTATGGCGACCACGCCCCCTCCTTAGTCCGTCCGAGCCATCCTAATTCATCGCATAGTATACGACGAAATTGGAAGTTCCCCTTTTTCAGTTTGCCCTACCAGACCGACATTCCAGTGAACTCAAATGTTCCCACATCGCATTAAATGACAGTTGTAAAAAGTGTGACGTGTGAAAGAGTGTGAAAGTGGTGATGGGGTTTTTTCAAAAGAAAAGGTAAAGCCCTGCTATGTCATTGCACATGGGTTGCATGGCCCTTTAGATTAACTGTAACTTTGAACCATTACTAAGGAATTGTAAATAGTGAATTCCTTATGCAAACCAATAGTAAATTGTAAGTTAATAAATCCTTTGTTAGGACCAAACGTTTTATTTGTAAACTTTACTGCTCAAAAACATGCGTCACTTTCTCAGATCCCAGACCCCTCCATAATGCACTGCAATTGTAATGGCACTGTTTCCACATACAAGTGCATGCCAATATTATAAGATTGTGGAAAAGTTAATTCATTTGCATAATTCAATTTAAAAAGTGATTCAGACGAGCACTCTGTGAACAACCAGCTTCTTGAGCAATGACCGTTTGAGGCGTTCCCTCCTGGAGGGCGTCGGTGACAGTCTTCTGCACATCTGCAAATTCTCATATGCTAATTAGTTCTGACTCCTAACCAGTCACAACAGTACAGCTATTCTATATTTTATCTAAAATGTATTCAAATTTGATCATTGCAGCCATGTTGTTAGAATATAATTTTTCCAACTATTAGAATTGTTTTAAATGGTGTAAATGTTTAAATTGTTTACTCCAAGTGGACTTCAAACTTTTTCATTTTATTTAAGCTATTCAACATTTCTTCCAATCTTAAACTGTCGCTTTATTAAAAAATATTTTACAATATTTTTACCTGGCATATGGCAGATGCTTCATGAAGCACCACAAGAGTGCAGGTCCGTTTACCTTGTAACCTTGTTCCGAGTTCTGAATAAATAACAAGTTGAACACTTACCACTCTGAGTCACACCTATCCGGATACCAGTATATCACAGGTGATTCACATTACGTTTCATCATAACTCCTCCCTTTTTCCTAGAGCTCCTCACCCAAAACAATGTCAGTTAATAAAATTACATTGTTGTGTCATTGTTGTCAACGAGCCAGTGGTTTCACTGGCTGGTCGTTTGCGTGAGCTCATCTCAAGTGATGACTATGAAGGCCTTACTAAGCATTTAATAAATGATGAATTTATATGGAAATTCCTCTGGCATCATTGCAGTAGTACCAAGTAATAAGTAGTAAGCCATGTATAGTCATCACTTGAGATGAGCCAACACAAAATATGTAAGTTATAGATTAAACTACCTGAACTATTCATGAATGGCATTATTATTAAGTGTTTATAAAGCATTAACAAATTATAAATTGTTTGTTGCTTTCTAAATCATATAAATCATTTCCTCATTATCTTATTCATAATTTATAACTTGCTTACGAATGAAAACTCATGTAGGAAGACTGCTTTGCAAATGTTGACTTCACAATGAATTCACTATTCACTACATTATTATTGATTCAAGGTTACTTATTCTATAGTGCTACTATAGGGAATGGGCATACATGGATATACTCATTGTATCCTACTCAAAACAAGGCACAACTGTTTGTTCAACCCATTAACATTTTATTCCCTTCAGACAAAGTATTATTGCATTATTTTCCCCCTCAACTGCGGAACACTATTACTAAGGTAATGACTGATGGCGAGAAGGCAGCATCATGGTTGTAGTTTGAGTTCATGTAGTCCCAACACCAATAGGATGAACAAATCCAAGTTTCACCTTTGAGGCCATCAAACATTTTGTTTTCCACCAAACAGAATGAATCTGGAAATCTGATTTGATAATATCATCAAGTAGTCTGCCTCAAATGGCAATCATAAGTGTGTTAGTGGTGTGTGTGTGTGTGTGTGTGTGTGTGTGTGTGTGTGTGTGTGTGTGTGTGTGTGTGTGTGTATCTGCGTATATAACTGCTACAGCAGTTGTTTGAGAACAGCATTATCTTAAAAAGGCACGATTGTGATACGTGTGTGGGTGTGTGTGTATAGATTAAATAGGACTATGCATTATATGCATTAGCAACACTAATAGCTCACTTGTCAAATCAGAATACACCTTCCGATGAGGTGGGAAAAAAAAAAAGAAATAGGGTGATCAACCGTACCCTAAAGTTCTTGATCAACATAATTTAATACAGCAGTGCGAGAGTGAAATATGAAGCAGCCGTCACCATCCTGTTCAGTTTTGGTCCAGAAGAGAGAGAAAAAAACAAAAAAAACAAACAGGAAGTAGGAAATCCATAATTGGTCACGGTCACCATGACTCCAGGAGAGTTCTAAGCATCTCGGCATCCTCCAGGAGCAGGTCAACTGGTCCGTGGCGTCCTTCCTCCTCAGTGTTGCAGCGGGAGGACTGAGATGCCCACGCATGGGGCACGAGAAGGACAGAAGCCAGCCCCCCCCCCCCCCTCTCATCACCACAGAGGGGCAAAGTCCATCTTGGAGAAGCCAGGGTCCCGCCGCTGCTCCCAGTACGTGTTGTCGGTCACCCAAGCGTCGTCCTTTGACTTTCTGTGAATGATAGAGTAAGGTGGAAATACCATGCATTATTACGGTGTGGTACACCGTAAGCCCACATCCTGCCATACCAGGGCATGTGTGGCTGACACACATGCGATAACAATGCATTTGTTCCTCTACGACTGTCCCGAGACATAATTCAATGTTGTTGTTGTTGTTTTATTATTGACATCGCTTTTAAATCGAAGGCAACCTAAAGTAATAAATATATATTTTTTGTCTGCTCACTAAGTAGGCCTAAGACCTGTCTTTAGCACTTCACACTGAAGTAGACCACATGTGTCCTGTTATACGTTTTCGGGGAAACGAGGAGGCATGTGAGGATGTGGGTGGAGAGGTGCGAGTGTAGTTTGTTATTTTTTTTAGAATTTTGTCTGAATCTGTTACCACGAAAAAATCCATGTAAGCAGAAAACCACAAAGAAAATATTGGTCTGTCAATCAGCTTTCTCTTTGAGTGAATTGGAGCAACATCAACTATTTTGCTTTGAATACAAAAGCAAACAGATTTGATATTACTATTTTGCTTTGAATACAAAAGCAAACAGATTTGATATTACAGTTTGATGGTTGAATAAACCGTGGAATAGACACTGCCTCCGCCTCGTATTAGAGAACATTATAACATATAACATCACGGCCAAAAGCTTTGTGCGCCTCCAAAATATTATGAACCGTAACGACTGCGTGGGGGGGGCGGACATGACATGCTATTTTATGTATTCTTTAATATAGGTATTAGTGGGCAACTAACACAGTATTCAAAGACGTTCCCGAAATTCTGCCGTGCAGCCATGGTACCATGCGCTCTGTTTACAGTGGATGTATCGCAATGGCGAGGCGCACATACAAAACAGACTCATGACATGTACGCCACACAACAACATGTTGCGAAAATAGTTTGCAGAACTTTCCCAATGGCTTAACTGTTCAGCCGGTCATATACTTTTGAATGAATGTGCAGTGATATTTCAACAGCTCCCGGTAATTTCACTTCCTCTTCAAGTGCTGGTTTTTGCCACTGACAAGCTCAGATTATTATAAGTAACTAACAACATTAAGGTAATGATCCCTACAGTACAAATATAATTGTGAAATACATTCATCTTTATGTATCCAAGTTTTACATTTTGCAGAAATAGCCCCCCAAAAAGTACAATTTTTTTAAATCTTTTTCTCTTTTGAGGCAAATGTCAGTGTTTCGTATGTGGGAATTCACAGACACATAACTATCAATCTGTGTTTGTTTACCGTTATGTATCATTTGGTAGAAGAGTGGAGGATCTGAATGCATTGCTTAAGCTTCCCTTAACACTGAGCAAGACGTACATGTGCATGTGGTGGTCGTGCATGTGCACGACCAGCAGAGGTAACCACATGTGGTAAATAGTACATTTTTGCGAGCCTCGTGAGAACATCCTGATCTCGTGAGCTCCATTGTATTAACTCGTAGATCCTTCTGGTAACCTGCAATGGAGAAAATTTGGAGCCATTCGCCAAACGAACAGCAAATCAGCATTGGTTTTGAGGCGGGTTTAGGTGGGACGCAACGAGAAGCGACTGTTCAGTCTAAACAACATGGCGGCTTCCGTTGATCTGATTGGTTGATTTGGGCCGTCTATCACCAACAAATGGTTTATCCAATCAGCTAACCAGTATTTTCGTCCCTTCCCAAAAGTTCTCGGATGGAAGGTTCCCAGACGGATATGCTGAGCAAACGCGAATCAATCCATCTGGCGGAGTCAGTTTACATTTGTGCAGCTTTTCACCAAAAAGGTTACATACCTGAAGAAGCGTGGCTTGTGAGTCAAGTTGTTATCCTGCAGAACCTGTCTCCTCTCTCGCTGCAGCTGCTCCAGACGCTGCTTCTGCTCCTCAGCACCATCCACGTTACCCTCCTCCAACATCCTACGGGGAGAGAGACATAGAGAGAGACGTAGAAAGAGAGACAGAGAGACAGACAGACAGACAGAGAAGAGAGCGAGAGAGAGGTTCAGAGACACAGATAGAGACAGAGAAAATGGAGGTGATCATTAGAAAGTGCACCGCGTCAGCACTAATTATCCACGCTATAAAAATCGTCATCATTCCCACAATATAAACTTCCCCTCTCTCGGATTCGCTTCTAGCGCTTTCCTTTCCTCTTTAATATCCCTGCTACCCCCGGCTGACCCGGTCCGATTTTATATTTCTGTTGATTGATTTTAACGTTTGTATGTATTGTATAATTATAAAGATGTTGTTCTATATTTCAATTACTCTATGTCAAGTATACTCTACGGTCCCAGGGATACACGGCGAGGGGATAGTGTGTGTGAGGTGGGGGGGGGGGGTTATGGGGCTCATACCGCTGGTCAGGCCTGAAGCGGGTGTCCGTGGGGGGCAGGAGGGCCCTCAGGTCGGGGGCCAGCTCGTTCAGCTCCACCGCAAACTTGGTGAAGCCGTAGTACTGCTCGTGGGCCAGGGGCATGGGGTCTGCACACACACACACACACACACACACACACACACACACACACACACACACACACACACACACACACACACACACACACACACACAATGAAATAGTCTGTTTTAAATTAAGATGGTTTTGGATTATAAATATTATTTCTGAGTGTGACTTACTTGCTCTCCAGATGCAAGTGGACATGGGCGGGTCCCCTTGGTAGAGGCTGTCATGCCACTTGCCAAATATGGAGTGTACAACCCTCCCATCCGCGTCCGTCACCACGCCTTCAATCTCGTTCACGGTCGAGCTCCACGACTTTGCCTGCAAGTCAGGGAGGAATCATCATCTGGGTGTCAGAGGTAGAACGTACAAGCAAGGAGTTGGTATTGAAATGAATGAAGATAATGGCTCTGAGAGATGTGTTGCTCATCTAGCCACAAGGAGGCACTATTGTACTTTAAAGAGACATTTTGGGCTTGGTGAGGATGCATGCAATGCACACACAAAGTTTTTGGGGATTATTAAACCAATAGGTTCTTACTTCAAAGATCAAGAAAGTATATACAAACACATACACATCTCCTGCTTATAAGCAGAACTTGCAAAGCAGAAGCATTGCAAGAATGTGATTCAAATCCTCCATGATTTAATTGGATCATGCCAAATGTTAATGCTTCCCAGCCGTGCCTGTTGGCAGTCTTCATGTGACGGGAAGGGTAGACTCTCTGCCATTTTACTGATGGAAAGATAATCGCAATGAGTGGCGCCATTGCGCAAGCGGTCTTCACCACCAAACAAATGCAGCTGTGGAAATAGTGCAGAAAATAATCTGCGTGCGCTTTGCTGTATCGCTTGTATGCGATAAAAGGTTTCAGAAAAAGACAGAGAAATTTCAGTTCATTCAGGTGAAAATGTGTCGGTATTCTCTTGGATGGTGAGTAGGATAGTGCAGGACTAAGGAGCAGAAGGCCAGCGTTTCCGGACCTTGACGAAGGTGACTTTGCACTGGCAGCCGTCGCTGTTGAGGTTGCGTACGGTCATCTCCCCGTAGTGCTCGATCCACCGCTGGCCACTCAGGATGTTGTGGATGCAGGAGGTCACTTTGTTCCACTCGTAGTGGTCCCCAAACCTAGGACACAGACACACACACACACACACACACGTACAGACACACACACCCAAACACGTACAGACACACACACATCCACACAGAAAGACACACTCGCACACACCCACACAGAAAGAGACACACACACCCACACAGAAAGACACACACACACACTCAGAAAGACACAAACACAGTCACACACTCAGAAAGACACAAACACAGTCACACAGACAGAAAGACACAAACACAGTCACACAGACAGAAAGACACACACACACACACACACACACACACACACACACACACACACACACACACACACACACACACACACACACACACACACACACACACACACACACACACACACACACACACACACACACACTTAAAAGTACAGAAAGACACGGCACAGAAAGATAAATACATGAAGAAACACACATACACACACACACACACACACACACACACACACGCACACACACACATACACGAGTTTAGGGCTTGTGAGGCGAGCTTGTGTCAGTTCGACGTGGACCATATGCAGAGTAGCGTGAAATGAGATGCTAATAGTTCACAGTGAGCAGAGTAGACCTACGCAGGTAGGGTGACATGTGTGGTTCCCATGGGAACTATCTCCATGGATTTCCCCCAGAACTTGTTCTTCCAGCGCATATCTACATGAGAAAGAAATACATGAGAAAGAGAGAAAATGGTTAATCGGAGCACAGCCACAAATGAAGCCACAAACGCACACGCACACGCATGTGCGTGGGGTGGGGGTTCATGTCCCAGACAAACTGATTTCACTCGCTCACCTTGGCTAAAGGTGAAGTTCTTTGAGTCGCAGTGACACGCGGAAACAGGTGGGTGATGACTCACCTGCCCAACAGAGGGGTGGGAAAGTGTAATATTCATGTTATTTATGTTTATTCATGATTTATTTTGATTTTAATATGCAGATGTATTTTCGTTAAAAGAACAAAGGAAAGGAAATGGAAATGAAAATAATCAAAGAGTCTCAATTGGACAGTACATTATGGAGATCGGTTCTTTCAGAAGATGAGATGAGGGTCGAAATGTAAAAGACAAAATAAATGACCAAATGACGAGTCATCCCAGAGTGTGTCCCGGTCTCTGTCCCAGTGTCTACCTGCTCAGCGATGAAGCGGAAGCCCTTGTCGGTCCTGGAGCACTCGTAGGTCTCTCCCAGAACGGGGTTGAAGGGCTTGCTGCCCGCCCGGTGGTAGCTGGACGCGTAAGCAGACACCGCAAACGTAGCCACGTAAACCTGCATGGAGACAAGCGGGAGACCTGCTGGTGAGCCTTGTCTGGTGGCGTGAATGGGGTCAGCTAGTGTTTCCACTCGTACATTCAATCCCTCAACGCAGAGGTTGGGATCTGGGTATGGAACAAGCTTTGGATTGGTCATGTTTGCGAGTTTTCCTCTGAAATGGAGTGATCATAAAGTACACATCAATCCCCCTCAATGCTGCAGCCAACCAGACTGACATTGCTATTGCTATGGACATGACAATCAAACTGAATTATCAGGTGTGGTTGTGGGGGTGTAGCCAGCCGTTTGGCTGACTTTAACTTGTCACCCAAAAGGACAATAGAGGGCATTACATATTAATATCTTATCCTGAATGGTTGCACATTCAAGACGAGGTCTGAGCAAGGATCATCAGGATCCGGATCAGTCCATATAATCACTAAGTAACCCACGATATATCCCATTTCCTCTCAAACAAGCTGTTTTACGGTTTGGTTTTCCTCCGAAAATTCAAATTGTGTTTGAATGTGTATAATAACAATAATAATAACAATAATAATAATAACAATAATAATAATAACGTGTTAAAAAAAAAGCAACTAAGAAGAAATAAGAGAGGGAATAAGAAGTGAAAGGCCTGGCTAAGGAGCGTACCATGCGCTGGTGGGGGTCCTGGGTGTGGCTGGCCGTGTCCAGCAGCTCGCTGTACTCCAGCTCCTCACAGAGCCGCTGCAGCGTGTTGATTGGCTCGTTGAGCTGCACGGGCATGGCCACCTTGGACAGGTCCTTGCCGATGTTGTTGCGCAGGATGTTCCACACGCTCACGCCGCCGCAGCCCGGGCTGGGCGACGGCAGCGTGGAGCGCCGACGCACCAGGGGCTCCGAGGAAGAGTAGACGCCGTCTGAGGGCGGGGTCGACCAAGGTCAGTTTGGGAGGATCATGATTACAAAAAAAGATGTATTTGTAGTTTGCTTTGTTAATGTTTCCATGTTAATCACACTCACTCACACACACAGACACGTCATAAAGCATCAGTCATATAAATGTCATCATGTCAACATCTTGATGCCTTAAAAAATGACTACAAGTTGAATGCGAAGGGACACACGCAGACACACACAATCCGTGTTACTATATAGTCATTAAAGGATAACTTTGGGATTTTTCCATCTTGACCCTATTTTCATTCTTGGTCAAAGTGGCTATACTCGAAACAAATCCTTGGAAATTGGCCCAGCATTGAGCAAGAGCGCTTCAGCCCTTGCAGCCGGTGTTCAGCCGCAATTGAAGGGGCAACAGCTCCCCGTCATTTCACTTCCTCTTTAAGTGCTTTCTTTTTCCACTGACAAACTCAGATTATTATTAGAAGTGACTAACACCATTCTGGTAAGGATCCCTACGTAAAAATCACAACAATGCTGTCTGTTGTGGGACAACAATGTATCGCTCAAGGAGAAGTCTCGCTCCCAGTGGTTATGCCTCGAATGCTGGTCCACCGAGAGTCAGCAAGAGAACGGTGAGAGCTGGAGAGAGGAGTGCCCACAATAGTATGTTGTGCTGCATTTTAGATTATCTAAAATATTTAGGATTGAGATTGCAATGACAGTAGGGCAACGATCCTCAATTTCCAGGGAAGGCAACGCAGGCCAGGCCACGCCCCTTCCAGACAGCACCGCCGCCCAAGGCCCGGTGCTCCAAGAGGGGGATGGGGAAATACCCCGTCGCCCTGCTGGAGGGGTGCTCTACCACGGGCTGATGCGGCCCCTCTGTGGAGCCAACACCACAGCCAAGAGGTTGAGAGCCTCAACCAGCCCGTCAAGACCGCCCCCCGCAACGGCCATGTCCAGCGACGCCTCCACCAGCCGAGGCAGCGGCCCAGGACATGGGTCTCCAGGAGGGAGGGGGAGAGGGGAGGCTGGCGGGTCACACTGGGGGGCCGTGGGGACAATGGGTTTTGAGGGCTGTTTCTTTTTATTTTAGGTTAGGCTACTCCGCAACGCCTCAATTTGGCATAAATGGCACGTTGCTAGTGTGTTCAGGCAGCCTCACCTGGCCCGAGTCATCTTGATTACACCTCGGGGCTGGGTGAGGCTGCACACCTGTGTTTCATTGTGTAATTAATGCATACAGAATAAACCGGGCCATAACCACACACTCAGGAGAACTCTGGCCCGGCAGCAGGAAGCACTGCTGTGTTCCAATATCCATTCTTCCCGTACTTACTATGCCTAGGTTGAGTACGTAGGGCGATCCAATTAAGATCGGGGCGAAAAGAAGTGTACTGAAAGGACCCGGGTGGTGTACTCAAAACGGTCAAACCACCGAGTGTGGATCGATGTACACTTTTCGTACTCAGCGGCGGCCATCTGAGGTACGTAGCGGAGGAGGCGGAGCCCGGCTGAGTCATTTTAATAGCCGCTAGGCGTAGAGGGTTCACCGTTCGAAGAGGGATGTTTCGGGTGGGTGACGAGCCACGGCGGCAGTCCCGATCGTAATTTCAGGTTAGTGCACCACGGAGTATTCGATTTGGAACAACACTGACATCTGAAAATCAGTGAGAGGGGATAGTGTACTAAGTTTAAGTGACCTCATGGAAGTATGGATATCGGAACACAGAACTGCTCTGCGTATAACATTGCTCAAACATTGTAATTAGCCGGTTTATCAACCTTTGTCCACGTTTCTGAGGAACTTTCAAGTCTGAGTTTGGGAAGGGAAAACTGTGATAGTTACATTGCAGCCAGGAAGAGCTGCAATGGCTGAAGCCCCCTCGCTCAGTACTGGACCAATTTCAAACGTGTTGTATGCACCAGTCACTTATACTCAAAATGATGGGGAAATAGGGTCCAGGTTGATGAAGCCTGAAGCTTTCCTTTAGGCAGACACTAAAGCCCCATTCACACCCGACGGTAACTACGGATAGGAACCCTTCCGTCCGGTCCCGGAGGTCGTTTGGTCCGTCAGTGGGTCCGTCGCCTCTGAGCTTACGAATCCGGAGTGCTCCGGGAGAAACGGAGCAATACCACAGGAAATCGAGGCGGCAGTATAGAGTCAGAAGTCCAACCATTCGCGAAAATAGAGAGTAGTATAATATCTGAGATGTATACATTGTGTTTCACGTTTTATACTTGTATTATACTAGATACCTGACCTTTTTATTTTATTGTTCACCGGCTTTGGCAATGAGTTAGCCTGTTAACTGCTCATTAAAAAATGGCGCAACATTTTGAGGAGATAATCTGCGGGTTGGTGAGGGGTGTCACATGCCACCGGCGCGTAGGTCTACACTTTTTGCGCCTTTTTTTTGCCGATTTCGGATGACACAAAGCTAAATCATCTCCTCTACAGATGCCATGTTTGAGATTGTCGATGCCGGTAATTTGTGACACGACAGTTACTGCCCTCTAGAGGATGTATTGCGTAATACCCATAACAACGCTGAAACCGGACAGAGGTATGAAGGGTAGTCCCGGAGACAACGTTTGGTACGGAGAATTCAAACTGAGAATTCAAATACATGCCATTTGGAAGCAGGTAGGATGTTAGGCATCTTGCTCAAAGATGCCTACAGAGGTACACACACACACACACACACACACACACACACACACACACACACACACACACACACACACACACACACACACACACACACACACACACACACACACACACACACACACACACACACACACACACACACCTAAGGTTTGCCTTTCGTTGCCCCCCTCGTTGCTGTAGGTATCCATGGAGACACTGTCGCTGACATCGCTGATGTAGGAATCGTCATCCGATGCCTGCAGGGAAGCGAATCAATCACAGAAAGGTCAGCGTTTGAGCTCTATGCCACACACCCAAAGCTTCCCCACAACATAGTTCGGGGGGACATTTGTCGGCAGGCAGGCAGATCTCAGTAGGCCCTAGAAGTGGGGATTTAGCTGGATATATTATATAGAACTCAAAAGATTAGTGGACGGACCAAAATAAATCACCATGAATGTTCCAAGAAATTCTACTAATGAAGAGGATGACTTCTGACCTCGTTCTCAGAGGAAGAAGACGAGAGGAAGTACTCATGGGCGTCGAAGAACTCGGACATGGAATCCGTGATGGAAGTTTTGCTGTCATTGGAAGCCTGGTGGACGAGGGGGCGGGACGTGTCTGGGCAGTCCTGATTGGATGAGCAAAAAGGCCATGAGAACCTGCGCTGTGACAGGCTTTTCCCCACACCCATCCATTTTTGGTCAGACTTCCTTGAGATAAAACCCATCCACTGCTTCAAACTGTGTGCTTATTTGAAAAGGTTGAGGTGCTTTACATCCCTTCCTGTCCACTCCCATGTATTGCACTCCAGATTTGAACGTCAAGGTATTATTTTTTTTTATATATTATTAGTGATAGTATTTTTTTGTATATATATTTTAGGATATTTTTATACCTTGGTAACTGGAATGAAAGCGGCGGTTGCAATTGGCAGCATTATATGGTTTTGGTTTAAAAAGGGACCCACCCAGAGTAATAACAACCTGAGCAGGTACTGGCTTACCCCGGAGTAGGCAGTCTTGAGGCCTAAAACCTGTTGCAACTGAGGAGCTGTCAGGTCCACGGTGTGCCTCACACGGTCTTTTTCCATCGACAGGGAGCTGAAGGCCGACTTCAGCGTGGTGTGGACTGCAGAGACAGGAGAGCACCAAGGCGAGGGAGTTTTGCATGCCTTTTACATGCACACAGGAAAGCTGATTGTTTTCCGGGCAAAGACGCCCGGGTAACGTAAGCCGGCTGCCCCGCAGAGGGAAAGCTAGATTACCGGACCTAGGTAAACCGATCATGATCCAAAATCTGTGTTTTTGCTGGATATTAGGGTTGCATGTCATCTGTGTGGGCCTGTCCCTGCCCGAACCAGGTTTCCTTAATAGTACAGATACGTCCATGAAGGCCAACAGGTATCTAGCCATAGCTAATCAAACCGTGGTAGGCACTCACTGTTGTTGGCCAGCCTGCAGAAGTCCTCCTGTAGCCGGTTGGCGTCGGTAGGCGAGTCCGGGGACTCGGGGAAGGCGTCGGGGGACACGGGCTCGGCGGTGGACAGGTTGGGGTTGGAGGCGTGGAGGCGAGGGTTCTTGGAGGAGATGCAGCTGGGGACCTGTAGGTGGGGGGGGAAGTGAGCACAATTATCATCTACCCATCCCTAATCAATCCCCCACTGGTTCACCCTGACGCACGTTCAGGGGCCATCCCCTCTTTTCACAACTGGTATACCACTGGGGGAGAGGGAGCGTTTGAATGAGGACCTTGTGTACCACTCACCTGCAGGGAGGTTTTGCCTTCCTTGCCGCTGTTCTTGGAGCGCCATCTTCTCGGCCGTTTCTCCTTCTTTGGGATGTCGTACGTCGAAGCCTTGGGTCAATAATATAGCGGAGCTATATTATCTGTTGTTTGCTTGTTGTATTGTGTGTGTGCATGTGTGTGTGCATGCGTGTACCTGTAGTGCACTTATGGCTGGGGCGGAGTACGTGCGGTGAAGGACTTCCATGCTCTTCAGCAGCAGGTTGAGTTCCAACAGGTAGGACCCACATTCCTCCAAGTCTATCACACACACACACACACACACACACACACACACACACACACACACACACACACACACACACACACACACACACACACACACACACACACACACACACACACACACACACACACACACACACACAACACCACCATTGGAACATTTGAACCTCATGCATATAACATGCGTCATGTTCACAGAGGGGAAGGGAGCACGGACCTCTGCAGCAGTTTTCCATGTCCTCCGAGGTGTGGAGCCAGGCACTGAGCTTTGCCTGGTGAACGGACGCCTGCTTGGTGAGTGTGGCCCTCTGGGTGGGAGGGAGGTTTAGTTTTGCACAACTTTATTGTACGCTCATGTTTGTGACACCTTACATCTACGACATCTACGTTCCTATTGGTGAGCTACTAAAGCTTGAGTTTTTCCAACCAAACAATGTATATCGTAGCATGCTTTTGGTTATTTTAGAGATGGAGAGAGACAGAGACTGAGACAGATACACACACAGAGAAAGAGACAGAGACTGAGACAGAGATCAAGAACACCTCATCAAAACACAGACAGTAACAAATACAGATACAAATTCTCTCTTTTCTCTCGTGAGAAATAGAGAATGTGCGAAACAGTAAAAGAGAGATGGCGCAAAGAAAGAGAAGAAAGACAAACACTGAGGAAGTAACCCGCAGAGACATCAAGTGAATGAATGGCTTTGTGACCAGAATAATATACTGTTGCGCTGTTCATCACCATCATCCTCGTCATCCTCATGATATAGCTCACCTTCCTCATGGAGTCGTTGAGGGAGGCCGAGGGCGAGGTGTGGGGGTGGAACAGGTGCCTCTCGTGGGGGTACATGGCGATCTCGTTCTGACGGAACACGCGGTGGTTGCGGAGCTTTCCCACCCACTCCTCGAACAGCTCGGGGGACTTGACCTGGGTGTGCCCGTACACACACACGTCCAGTCATAAGGATGTACATATATCCCTTCTATGATTTCATTGGATTGACTGATTGTCATTGAGCAGATGCCTTAATCCAAAGTAATATAAAGGGATGTGTGTGTGTGTGTGTGTGTGTGTGTGTGTGTGTGTGTGTGTGTGTGTGTGTGTGTACCTTCAGGTGATAGATGTTGTCCTCTGTGTCCAGATCGATGCACATGGCCTTCTTCTTGATCGTCATGACGGACAGACCGGCGTCGATGCAGCCGTGCAGCTTTCCCTTCCTCAGCTGGACGAGAATAGGATAGTGAGTGAGTGAGATCTATTACATTGGAATGCATGTGCGTACATATACAATTAATGTTTTTATGCGCGTGTGACTGAGTGAATGTTTGCGTTTTGTGTGTATTGTTTAGAATAATGTGCAGCCCACATGGGAAATACCTACATCCGCTTCCCGCTTTGAATACTTCAGAATGCCTTTCTCCAGAACAAAGTACCTCTGAGAACACAAGGGAACAATCAGGGCATTAATCAAAAGCACAGTTTTGCCTCCAACTCATACTTGGCTGTTTTGGTCCACTCCCGGTTAGATTCGTGGTTGTGATCCTACAGTAGAGAACATTTGGCTTTGGTTGCTATGTTGCCATAACAACGCGTTGCTTTGTACGCCTCACTCTACATTTCTGTGTACCTCTTTGAAGCAACCTTTTAAATGTATGGCTACACAAAGGAACACATTAGGATGAAACATGATAGTTATTTAGGTTCCATTGTGGGGTTTAGGTGTTCAAGGAAAAGCAATCCCACAAATCATCAATGAGATGTTTTTACATGAATACTTGTGAGATTAATCACGATACATACATTACAAACTATCATTGATCCCCCCTCTGCTGGCCGAGACGGGGAACTACCACTGGTTTCAGCTAAACACTGATAGCTAGGAGCCTGCTAGCCGAGAAGGGGAACTACCACTACCGGCTCTCAGCTGTTGAAGGGATGAGAAACTCTGAGGTTAGTTAGGAGTTTAGGAGTTTGATTTAGAACCAATCAGACGAAGAACGACTTTAAAAGACTATTCCAATAGCAAAGAAAAATAAAAAAAATAAATATCATTGAAAAACGTATTACTGGAGCAAACCTGGAAAGATAAAGTTTTTCAATACGAATGTGTATGGAAACAAACACCTGATTGCTCTCAATGTATGATGTAAACAGATCCCTTTAAAATGGTGCAACTGTCAAATTAGCCCTCTGAATAATGGGGGCGGCATATAACCAGAAAGTTGTGGTGTCTAGTGTCCACCCTTATCGTAACAAACAAGGAAATGCACAGTCCCTCCCAAAGGTCTTTTGTCCCACCTCCTTCCTCTATTTTTTCTCCTTCAAGAGATCCGATGTCATTGTACTAAAAAATGGTTGCCAAGAGGTTAGAATATGCCCTCTGGGCAGCACTGCTTCTTCTACTTCACCCTCTCATGTTGGACTGAGGTCAGTCCGGACCCGGCATTGACGGCAAGCGCCACTTGAGGTACAAAGTGCTATTGCAAGACAGTACGGGCCGATGCTGCCTGTGATAGCTTCTACCTAGCTTCTACCCAGTTCATTTTAGAAATTGGACACGTTAAGTCATACAGCTTGCCCCTTTAGGGCCTTTGGGTGGTTCTTCAATACCGTCACCTTGTGTGCTGATATTCACGAGTGCAAACATGAGTCATGAGAATCAACAACGATTATCACTCATTCTGTCACTAGCAGTCACGTAAACACCTTTTTTTAGGTTTGTGTAACCACAAAGCTCACAGCTCACAGCGATGCTAGGTGCGTTACATTCCTAGAGTTCTCTGGGTGCTCACCTTGTGCCATCCTTTCATGGGCCATTTCCTTCTCTTCAGCAGGTAGCCCTCCTGGCTCTCCGGCTCCTGGATGTTGGCTGGCCCTCCCCTCAGGCCCTCCACAATCTCCCAGCTGTCCTGTGGAGTCCAGGCAGGGGAAAGAGGGTTTCATTTTACGATCTTGATTTTTACTTTTACCAAAACACAATAAAACTAGCGTTTAGGCAGTGGGACAGGTTTCTGGTGAATCTCGTGTTTTGACATGCTCTACACAGTGTTTCCCCTCGATTTTTTTGTAGCAGTGGTGTTGTGAGTTAGTAACCTAGCAACGCTAGGGAGGTCCGGGGGCATGCCCCGGAAGAAAATTGGGAAAATAACCCTTAAAGTGGTTACTTCTGGTAACCAAATATGACAAAACAACCAACAGAGTCAAGGTATCTGCTAAGACCAGATCATTGTAGAAAATGTGCCTTGAATGTGCCTTTTTTTTTTTTGCAGTGGCGCTGATGATCCAGCAGCGGCAAATGCATATAGGGGAAACACTGCACTAAATGATGATGTGGGTCAATAAACATTAACATAATAACATCTTGGGAAAAATAATTTCCCTAAGGGGACAAATTATAAACTAGGTAACTAACTTAAGAAAAAAAATATCATTCATTTATTTTGTAATACCCAAGCCAGACTACAAAAGTATAACCAACCACTCCAAAATAATCAGCTTTAAAATAGACTTAAACAGCCTATTTAAAGCTAAAACAGACAAATATGCACGTACACATTTGGTTATGACCATCGTGGCCTTTGAACCGATTAAGGCTGATCTTAAAAAGGTACTTTTCGCTTAATCTCTTATACGTGGAAACCCTACCTGTGCACTTGAGCGCTCGCCGTCGAGTTTGGACGAGCCGCTGCCGTCACTGTGGGTGGGCGACGTCGTCGTCATTTTGTTTGTCTGCAGTTTTCCTGTGGGGTCGCTGACGAAGATCACAACGAGGGCGGTGCCCGCGGCATCACCCTGACCTCAAGGAGAACTCAACAAGTCCTAGGGTCAAACGTTATAGACAAGGAAAAATATACACAGTTAGTTTTAACACAGGAAAACACACATTATTCCACTCAAAATATATCAAATACAAGACATACAAAAGGCATGGTGGGAGACAAACACATCGTTGGAATCACAGTCACGTGATTCGTGACAGGAATGAGAGATAACACATCCCCTGCTGATAAGATTGTTGTAGCGTTGCGATTCTCTATACACGTTGTGTTTGCACACGTTCATGATGCAGGGTTACCCTTTGATCCCATGACATCAACGTTGTGGTACGTTGTAGAAAACTGTAAAAGACTGTATTGATAAAGTCATTATGCACAGAAAAGGACAGGACTGGCCTTTAGAAAGACCTCTGTCCAGCAAACAAGCCACCACCCAACATAGTAAGATGGCATGTTTGAGAACAAGTTTTATTTCATGTATGACATACAAAGTCTGTGCAAAGCTAAATTTAGCTGCTTCTTCGGCTCCTCGTAGACATTAAATGATAATTACACAATAATTATAAGTATCAGAGTGAACAAATAAAAATAAATTGTATAAATAAAATGAGAGAAATTAAATCAGAAGAATATTCCATTTTATTTATGTGTACACACATGATGCTGTGCATCTGGATGTTTCTCTTTTCTCTTTGTTTTGCAGACAAACAACAACCAACAACAACACATCAGTGCACTACGTTGTGCAAGAGACAATCCTCAGGAGCTTCCAACCACATTGAAAGACACGAAGATGAAGAAGAGGGGACTCCGTCAAGAACACAAATGTCAAAGAATTTGTAAGAAATGCGTCACAAGCACTTCCAGTAGCTGTGGTGCAACAGCCATCCCACCCTTCCCCTTGTTTCCATGAATGTCATGTTTGAGCATGATCTGATGGAGGCTGGGTGAGCATGTGTTGAGCTGCAAAATGCGGGCCTGGCTGTTTGTGTTCCAGAGCCACTCCCTCCATCACAGTAAGAATAATGCCTCCGCCAACATCAATGCTTCAGGGTCATGTGCATGAATTAGCCCACTAGTGACATTTAGTTTTACTACTCTGTCTGGCTGTGTGTGTGTGTGTGTGTGTGTGTGTGTGTGGGGGGGGGGGGGAGTTTCTTTCTTTGTATGGTGGCAGTTGGCAGGGGGTTTTGTGTGTGTGTGTGTACGTCTACGTACGTGTATGCATTTGTGTGGGTTCATTTGCTAGTTCCCCGATGTCTGACTAAAGGCAGTAACATGCCCAGGACGTGAGTCACTAAAGGAAAGAATGTGGTCGGCACTTTGTGTCGAAAAACCCTGGCAACGAGGCACTCTGGGTAGTAACAGACAAAACACACCACTGTATCAGTATTGCAGCCTAAAAAGCAAGACAAGCCTTGGTTATGGTTCTTACTACTGTACCTTATACTCCATTAGGGTTTCAAGGTTTGAACCCTTTTTGAGCACTGTAACTCATACGTGTAGGTCTATTCTTATTTCTACCTCGTAGTAAAATCTTTATAAAATATTAACAACACCGACTTCTAAATATACAACGGAGCACTCGTTGTAACAATGTTCATAGGATTGTCGCTGTCAGGTCACCACTGTGTAAACAAATGCAATGCACTTCTCAGGTTAATGTGCTCTTGTCAACCCTGAACCACAGGCACATGTGGTAACATAACATACACATTGTTCCAGCATCGTATCTTATATCTCACTAAATACCCCACTGATAACATCCTCTTGAATAAACAGTGGCTGGTACTACCGAGTACCAGTTTATGAAACACCCTTTCTTCCATACTCAAATATTTGCAAGCCTTCATTAACACAAGTGTACCAATTCCAGAAAATAAGATAAAAAGGAAAAGCATTAGGATTAAGAAAAGACATCTACATTTTTGTTCTCTTAACCGTTAAACCTAAACTACTAGCGTGCGAGACATGTTGATCACTTGATCCCAATAAGTAGGTGAGGCCCAGACAAAGAGAGTTGAGCTGTCTTTAACAGGAATAGGCTACTACTAACATGGCTCACTGTAAAAATACCCCCTTCAAAAATGGGACAGAACCCTGCCGCCTTCCCCAGAACATCTCCCCAAGCGTGCCCTACTTACCCCGACCTGAGCCTGCACCGTAGCATCGCCCCGGCCACTGACACCAACACTAGCCTTGGGTGTAAGACTAGAAGACTGTCAGGTGGCGACGGCTTGGGGTTCTTATGTAACATGCGAGTGAATCATTAATGGAGCTACACCTTATGAAGGACATGCCAAGATGGAATGGTGGAAATGTTGGCCTTAGTCAAAGTCATCAAGGCCATCGTAAAAAAATAAAGGAATGCAGGTTTCAACGTTGAAGAAAAGCTAGGATGACATGAGGAAGGGATGGTGTTTTTCAGCACTAGTTTAGTTATTTTTCTTCTTATTCAGCAGTGAGATCAGGAACAAGGAGATGGTAAAATGTCATGTATATAGGAATATAAATCCTACAAATTTGTTCGTTTTTCCCAAGGATTTAGAAAATTTGTAAAAAATTAAGATTTACATTTGCGACATTTTGTCATGCAAAAGACAGGGGTTTGCAAAGCAGGTGAGAGAAAAAGAAGTTCATATTTGCATGATAAGGGACACGGCAATGGGCATTCTGTGAGGAAACCAACAAGTTTGGGGCTGAGACTACCTGTGTTTGGCTGGCCAAACGCTATCCCGATCCTCATACCACAGCACCGCTGGCCAAAGAAAAAAAGACGTTTACAATTTGTGTTACTACAATTTAACGACTGCTCCCGAAATACCGTTGAGGATGCATCGTAATACTACTTTTCTCCCCAGTCCTACACAGTGCCTCCATAGAGAACCACTCCAATCTTTACCCATTACTTTAACTGAATAACAATGACTTGAGATGGTTTCAATGGATGGACATACACAGTAAATAGACTTGTATACGACTCTATGGAGGCTATCCAAACACCATTTCTCCTTTCTCCATGACGACCCAGTTGATAGTGTAGTCTACTGAGATTCAAAAAACAATTGTTGAGAACAAATGTCAAAATATGTCAAATAAGGCAACTGATGTTACCCAATCCGCGGGTGGTATTTTAGTCCGCTGATCAGGTGAATGAAATACCACAGTATCGGTATGTGTGCCGTGCATCAATCTCTCCCCCCATTGTGCAACCAATATCTAAAGTTTCAGGAAATTGGCAAGGTGGAGAGATTTCTCCGTCACGGTATCTGAAGCTGGCAGAGGATTGAAAGCCCCCCTCCTAGGAACACGCCACTCTTGGACACAACAAGTGGTCTCGCTTTTTTCAGATTGTCTCCTCACAGAGCTTTAATTAGCGGAGACGGGTTTCTCCCTCTCACAGCTCTTTCCCCAGTCTCAGCGCTTGACAACATTAATTCATGTTACTTTGAATTGTGTTTTCAGCGTTTAAAGCGCAAACTATCCAGATACAGTGGAGAGGAGCCAGTAAGACATTAGGCATCTAGCCTGGAGTCGACACATAGCCAGCACTCTAACCTGTAACGTGTCGTTAACCATCCCATAAACGCCTTTTAAACAGCTTATGGTAACGGTGCTTTTAAAAGGCTTATCAGATGTTGTAAGCTGCTGTCCAGATGCTGCAGACCAGCAGCCACTTCGTACAGTACGGCATGATATAATCTGATGAATTACAATATATTCCCAGGTTCAGAGCTATACCAACACATGTGCTGACAGCCACATAACACACACACACACACACACACACACACACACACACACACACACACACACACACACACACACACACACACACACACACACACACACACACACACACACACACACACACACACACACACTCTAATTGGAGTATTTTCTGTCGATTAGCAGTTTCCACGATTCCAAGACAATACTGTCGATAGCCTGAGGGACTGTAAGGTTCCAGGGAGGGACAGTATGGCCCCATGCCAACACAAACACACAATCCTATTGTCTGCACATCTCATATCTTACAGTACTGCCCTACAGGCACAAAATGAAATCGCAGTAGACAGATCGATTGTATCTCCAGAAACTGTGAAAGCTTCTGGCAAAGCTTCCACTGTAGAATTATGACATGAAATCCTCTCGAGGATGTGCCAATATATACAAAATAAAATAGGAGGCTCTGTAAATAGACAACAGGTTCTGAAACATCCATCACTGAACACCATCATTAATGGAGAGCCATAGATCAGTATGCTAGCTCCCCCCTCCTATGACCTCAGGGTATCTGCACCAAGCCAGCCAGGCTATACTGCATTAGACTGGCCTGAGACCTGAGAAATGGAGATAATAGAAAAACTAATTTGCATGCCCGCATATTCTTTCTTGACATTGTCGTTCTCAAAAGGGCTTTCTATTGCATTCGAGCTCAGGCATGGAACACCAGCGCACCAACAGGAGTTTCCATGGAGACTAAACCACAAGCAAAGACGGGTGGAAGACTCGCTTGTTTATAGGCTTGAAAATCTGAAGCCATCAAACATGACAGTATTAATAGAAAATTAACAAGTTGTGGTTTCAAAACAGAGCAGTGCTTTTTTTTATTGCATTGCCGCACATAGGCTAAAAAGGCTTAGCAGATGATCCACGTATTAGACAGCTTGAAATGGGTGTGTCAGAGGGATTACATGGTTTTTCGGTTTTGAATTAGTGAGTATGCAGATATCCTAAGCCTATCTTTAATTTATATGTATAAAAAAAAAAAAAAAACTATCTTTCAATATGACCTATCGGAACGTTGTACGATGTGGGCCCTACCTGTGGCGGAGAGGTAAGCACCACCACAAGGCTGTCACTCAAATCCATTGGTAACTATAGACGGTGCTCGCCCAGTGCAGAAAGGAAGAGAATACCAGCGGAAAACCTCTGTACACTATGCCATATCCCTTATAAATGGCCCGTTGTAGTGATTGTATGTATATGTGTATGCATGTATGCGTGTATGTATGTGTATGGGGATACGTAACTAATAACGATCAATAAAATTAAATCACATTTCCTTTTACACCACACTTAAATGTTGGACCAAGTAGCCTACTCCAATAGCAACAACTGAAGAACATTGAGGACCAGCACAGGTGTGTGTGTGGCGCCAGGCAGAGTTGTAGGTCTGTATCACGAGCTGCCAACACCGCACTTCAAACTTCAGCCCACAGAGAGAAAGCCTATTGATAGCAGTAGCACCACTACGTTTGACTTAACGCCGAGCATAACCATCACCCAAGACAAAGTAGCCGAAACTGATTTAAAAAAACGTTTCACAGGAGGACGGGATAACTGTCGTTTAAAGTTTCATTAATAATTCTATCGAAAGCGGCGTTTCAGTGCTAGTAACGACATGTGAAACATGGCAGCAGTCAAGGGTGTCGTAAAGGAAAGGTATACATTGCTAGTCACATTTATCATTGAACTGACACGAAGTGTGGATAGATATGAATATAAAAATGCTTACGGATCGGAGGGGTGAAATATATATATATAATTATATATATATAGACCGTATCCCGAGATAGTTGCTAAATATTCCAGCAGCTCCGCACTTGGAATGAGCGAGAGCATTGTAGAGAAGGCGGGGCGTACGGTCGACCAAAGTTGAATGAAGTTCCACTGAGCCAATGAGAAACAAACAGAGTAAAAAAAACGCAGAGGGCGGAAATGTTTCGAATAGCCAAACAAGCGCCCCAGTGATGTGTACAATGTACACATCAGGCTGTCCCACCCAGTGACGCTGATGGAAACATGATCCGACCTCCAGGTGAGAGGAGAGGCTAGGCAGGTAGGCCTAAATACCTCAGATATTGTTCGATTATATCATCTAGGAGTGGCATGAATTGGAAGCTCCAGTTACCTAAGTAACACAACTCGGCGATGGAAATAAACCGTGAATGTATGATTTATAATGTGAGCTGTGGTCGATCACATTTGTTCTGTTAAATAAATCCTTCGTAGGGGATGAAGATAAATTGCCAGTGCCACTGTGTACAGCTGAAGACCTATCTGTTTCAAGTCAATTTTGTGTGAACGATCTTGATCTTGCAATAGCCACATAATTACCGGGACATTTCCTCTG
>NC_082403.1:11873509-11890416 GCF_031168955.1 Gadus macrocephalus
AAACTAACGTACAGGCCAGACACTGTCTCTCTTACTCTCTCTCTCTGACCTCATCTTCCGTATACATTTATCTTTACGGAGGACTATCTATGTAAGTGCACTCTCACATAGATATATCTATGGATATATTCGTACATTGAACCACTTGTTTTCTGAACACAAGCTCTAACTATTTATCTATTACACACACTCACACATGCGCTCACACTTGGCTAATGTTTGTGGGTACGTTTATGATCGCCAGCTTTAGCTAAAGCACTTAATGACCCCAAGCAGCTGTTGCATGTAAACGTCTCTCCCTCTCTCTCTCTCTCTCTCTCTCTCTCTCTCTCTCTCTCTCTCTCTCTCTCTCTCTCTCTCTGACTATCTCTCTCGCTCTCTCTTTCTCTCTTTCCCCCGACCTCCACTGGCACTGGCCTGCAGGGTTGTCTTTTTTGCTTCCTCACCAATCCACTATGATTAATTTTCCTTCTATTATCTATGAGAAAATGCACACATTCATGTCATTTTCAGACTCACTCTTTCAGAAGTGTGCAGGCACGTACACACACACACACACACACACACACACACACACACACACACACACACACACACACACACACACACACACACACACACACACACACACACACACACACACACCAATGGACAAGACCAATCTGTTTGTGGTGTGAGTTAGCAGTTAGCTCTCAATTTATTAAGTCCACCAGTTGAGGGTATAATTGTTCGCACAAAGCCGCCATTTATACTCGGCTTACTCTCATCCTTTGACACTGTTATTGTCACATGCTGCAGCGGCTGTGTAGCGTAACATTAACGCAGCGCTTTCACATGGCCATCATCGCTTGGAGCCCCCCCCCCCCCTAGGAGATCGTTCCGAGACCCCCTTATGTTTCCAATAAGCAGGCTTCCTGCTAGAGAGGAACGTTCTGTTAGGCAGCTCATTAGTCCCTCAGCCCTGCGACCTCGCTGTCTTTGTGTGTGTGTTTCTTTAAATATTCTGTGGCAAAGTTCTGATTTAACTATTTGTGTGCTATACAGAATGTCTACCCTCCTACAGGTGTGGACTATCTATGTACGTAGACTATCTACGTCAATATCGATTAATATAGCCCTAATTTGTATATAATTTGTTGTTTTTAATGAACAAATGTGGGGCATCTCATTTCTAAAAACAAGCTCTAAAAGTATTCATAAGCAGGTTGCAGATAGTAAAGTTTTGATTCTGTTAGTCCCATTGGCTTAAAAACGACCAATGGCGTTATAGCAATACACACACGCAAACAAACACTAAGTTATTCCAACACCTGAAGCCAGTGCCAGAGAAACATAACGCTTCGAGGTGACCTACATATGCTGCGGCATCATCGGCATCATCTCATTTACATTGAAACAGTACGCATGCACCAGCAGGAAACGCATGCACACATGCACGGGTACGTTCGCATGGGAATCCCGCGATCGGCTCTTTGATGCACCCGCAAACCCATGCACAGACATGTTGCACAAGACATTCTCTTCAAATCTGCTGACAGAACTGGGTCTCTCTCTCTCTCTCTCTCTCTCTCTCTCTCTCTCTCTCTCTCTCTCTCTCTCTTTCTCTTCTCTCTCTCTCTCTCTCTCTCTCTCTCTCTCTCTCTCTCTCTCTCTCTCTCTCTCTCTCTCTCTCTCTCTCTCTCTCTCTCTCTCTCTCTCTCTCTCTCTCTCTGTCTCAGTGTCTCTCTTCCTTACACTCTCACATACAAACAAACTATCATCCGCTCTCGCTCTCTTGTTGTCTGAAATGTCAGTGGACCCGCCGATGGGCTTCTGTGGGACTCACAGGGAGGGAGGCTGAAACTGGATTGATGTTTTGTGTGAAGCCAGTGGTCATAGACAGACCTGTTTGTGACCTCCTTCAATGTGTCTCATTGAAGGAGGAGACATGGTGTTGACTCTGGGCCAGCTTCAAGGAAGCAGTTTAGCACACACACACACGCACACGCACGCACGCACACACACACACACACACACACACACACACACACACACACACACACACACACACACACACACACACACACACACACGTACACACACACACACACACACACACACACACACACACACACACACACAAACCTCTCCCTTAAAGTGCCTTATCTGTGTGTGGATTCTTTCTCTATATTTATCTTTATCTCATCTTACCTTCACGGCCCCCGTCATCTAATAGCCTCCCTCCCTCCAGCCCCAGACGCCGGATTACACTCTCACACACACACACCTACACACAGAAACACATACAGTCTGATCACACACACACAGATGCACGCACACACACACACACACACACTGATGGTCTCATCACACACATAGGCACACAGGCTGACCCACAGACCAGCACACACTGTATGAATCCCCAGGACCTCTTTAATTATGTCTGGTTAACCAAAGCCTTACTGTCTCTCTCCCTGTTTCGCTGCATCCATCCATCATGCTCTACCAAGAATATCTTCCATCCATCGTATCTCAAACTCGTTTCCCCCGACCCCTTGAAGTCAGCCCTTATGGCCCAGACACCAGTACCACATGACCGGGATCAGAGATCTCACTGTGGCTTTATATATATCTTACCCCCCTGGCTGTGCCTCCATGACCATTATCTACAAACAGGCCATCAGTGGGAAGCCCCTTCTCCTTGCCACCCATGACAAGCCTCTGTATGAATACCCCTGACCTTGTTATTCAGTCTTGGTCATCAAGGGTTTTGTTTTTGCTTGCTAAAATTACAATATGTTGTCACTGTTGATGTTTCTCGAGAGGTTGCGCAAACTGTTCAGCTGCGAGACGAATTTTCTTGAAAATGCAGGCTGATGTTAGAGCGTCCAAACTTTAGTCAGAACCACACACATGCAAGCTTATTTGATTGCCAGAATTGATTAGTGTCACAGCTTGCGCAGGGAAGTGAACCAATATGCAGAGTTTAGAGGGGCCAACTAAGCTTTACTTTGCGCGATTAACAGGCCATGGCTTGAGGGCTTCAATGAACTGACAAACGGAAACTAGGGGACTTAAATGCATAGAACACAGGTAAACAGATTAACGCAACACATCACACTAACGATACTAAGCCAAAACCTGTCATGAGGGGTTTGGGCAGGATCGTTTCATTAACCCCAACACAAGGAGGCGTTCCTCCAGGCAGCCATGGAGCCTCCATTGCACCACCAGGTAGCTTGGGAGCGAGGCCGGGTAGTCTGGGAGTTAGGCTGGGTAGCTTGGGAGTGAGGCTGGGGGAAGCAGGCTGGGTCGCAGGGGAGTGGAGAGTAAGGCTTGGTAGATGGGGAGCAAGGCTGGGCCCCCGGGGAGCAGTAGCGAGGGAGTAGCGTTGGTGTTGGGCTCCGTTGCAGTGGAGAAGGACTAGGTAGCCATTAGCCAGGGTGCGCCGTTGGGTGGCTAGTTAGTCAGTGAGCGAGCCTCGGTAGCTGGGGAATGAGGCTCTGTAGCCGGTGTGCATGGCTGGGTAGCTATGGGGAGCGCGGGCTGGTGGCTGGGGAGCGAGTGCCACGATCCTCTCCAGGATACAGCCAATGAGGCCATACTGGTGCTCTGTGGTTGCTGCTAGGAACGTGGACATCTAAGCTGGGTTAATTTTTTCACTGGTTCCTTCTGGCAAGGCTTGCGCAGGGAGGTGAACCCAAATTCCGAGATCAGAATAAGGGTAGGTGCGAAAGGAAGCTTTAGGTTGGGACAACACGCAGACAGAAACAACCATACACCGAACCAAAGAACCGGGGCTAAAACTAGGAGCCTGAACACAGGTGAATAGAAGCAATAGTCAGTGGGGTGGGAGCAAAATCGTTACAGTTTGACAAACTCGTCTATCCTCATTGATTCCTCAAACAAATTTCCAATCTAGGGAACCGCCTTTGATCATCCCAATCTGTCCCTTTGTCTGTATCCCCTTTCTCAGGGCTATCCTGTGCCTGTCGTGTTGGATTCAACATGGATGACGTCTGAAACTTAGTCTGAAAAAACGACACCTTTGCTTTGCTTTGCTGAAGTATCGTACTTCTCTTTTCTCTCTTTAACAGTAATGCTCACCAGACTCCTCCCATCACCCAGAGGGGCGAAAACACAAATTTTCTGAAGAAAAGAAGGCCCAGCATGTCTTTAGACCTAAAGGCTGCCTGAGCTTGGTGACACCCCTCCTCGCTGTGTGTGAGTGTGTGTGTGTGTGTGTGTGTGTGTGTGTGTGTGTGTGTGTGTGTGTGTGTGTGTGTGTGTGTGTGTGTGTGTGTGCACTAGTGTGTGTGTGTGTATGTGTGTGTGTGTGTGTGTGTGTGTGTGTGTGTGTGTGTGTGTGTGTGTGTGTGTGTGTGTGTGCGTGTGTGTGCACGTGTGTTTGTGTGTGTGAGACATGACAGTGGAATGAGATAACAAAAAGGAGAGATGGATAGAGGATGAGAGCCGAAAGTCAAGAAAGTTGCGAGGGAGATCTGAGTGGATGTGGGGGTCGAGGCAGGAAGTGACCTGAGAGAGAGAGAGGGAGACGGGGGATGTCCCTAGGGAGCTGCATATCACATACTATCACATCGGCACTCCCACAGAATGCCATACGTCCCTCTAAGCCAGACGATGAAGTGATTATGGCGAGGTTAATGCTAGGACTATAGAGAAGCATCACCATCACAGCGGTCCCCTTTGACAGTCCTGTCTGGACAGAGTTCCTCATGCACAGCGGTGGAACACACCGCATCACTCGTCTCTGCCAGGATGCGTCTGTGTGCGCATGCATACATGTGAGTTGTAAGGACTGTGGCAATGAAACGCACACGCGCCCATGAAATCTGCAATCTTTTGTGCAGAATATACAGTGCATTAGATGCATTTATTCCTCCCACATTCAGGAGGAAGTTTTCATTTGGCACTTTGCTTCAGTAGTCTTAACACACACCTACACTCGCGCACTCATCACGATCTGAATTCCTCTTGTCGAAATGGGAACCATGTGCGCTTTGTTCATTGTCATCGACTCGCGTCTCCAAGAAACGACCGTTGCTAATGAAAGACGGTTAAAGTTCAGTGTTGATCCTTATGTTGCCATTGTGGGTCTAAATAATACGATTGGGGCCCGTGTGTGTGTGAGAAAGTGAATGGGCTATTCGTATCTTCACAGAGCGCAGACATATTTGTGGAAAGGTTGGAGCTGAAAGTGAATATTCAAACAGGGAAACATGGAAAAGCCATTTGCCAATCCTCAACGTCGTAATGCTGCAGGCGCGCATCTGCAGGAGAGAACACGTGAAGTTCGGGGTTCCCCAGGGACCCGCGTGGGAAGGAAATAATGCCGTCTGTTTTGTCCATATCCAAGATCGCATCCAAATAGACACCCGGCGACTGTGAGGCGCGTAAAAAAGAAAAAACTCGGATTAGTAAATCTATTAATGCTGGCCCGACCCCATACTATAGGCCTACTGTGTTTTCCATTACTTAATCGGAACTGAATTGGTTTTAAATGTTGGATTTCGTATTGCGTAAAAAAGTAGGCCACATCTGGTTTTGGCAACAACCTGGAATTGCAAGGGAGGGTCTCTCTCTCTCTCTCTCTCTCTCTCTCTCTCTCTCTCTCTCTCTCTCTCTCTCTCTCTCTCTCTCTCTCTCTCTCTCTCTCTCTCTCTCTCTCTCTCTCTCTGTTGCTATTGCGAGTTTGCAAAATGCCTTAACTGTGTGTGTGTGTATGTGTTCGCGCGCGCATGTGCGTGTGCTGTGTGTGTGTGTGTGTGTGTGTGTGTGTGTGTGTGTGTGTGTGTGTGTGTGTGTGTGTGTGTGTGTGTGTGTGTGTGTGTGTGTGTGTGTGTGTGAAACGGATATGTAATTTGCAGCAGATGACCACTTGGGGGACGGCGGTTCGTCGGGGAGGTGAGCATTTCTTTAAAACGGCTTCGGAGGAGTTCACAGCATAAATTAACACAACAACTCCACACAGGAAACCGACGCTTGTATAACATCGATACACCGCGAAGCTATAATGGACGCGCGCCTGATATCCTCCAGTGGCACTGAAAAGAGGATCAGTGATTGCACCTGAGGAACAACCAGGAAAACCAAACTCATGTCACAGGAGACCGGGGACACGCCGTGGGAATGGATACCCGCTGTACTCTTGTGGGGGTAACAGCATGCGTTCTGCTGTTGTCTTTCGGGGGTCTGATATCGTCCTCACTGGTCGGCGGAGAGGGGGACCGCAGCGCGTGCCCGCACCGCTGCGACTGTCAACATGCGCAACACCTTTTGTGCACCAACCGGGGACTGCGCGCTGTTCCCCGGGTCACCCCGGGAGTTCCCGAGGAGGTGCTGGTCATCAGCCTCGGGGGAAACTTCATCACTAACATCTCCGCGATAGACTTCAAAGGGTACAGTAACCTCGTGCGATTAAACATGCAGTTCAATCAGATACAAGCCGTTCACCCCAGTGCGTTTGATTCCTTTTCTAAACTAGAGGAGCTGTACTTGGGACATAATTCCCTGTCAACAATAGCCCCTGAGACGTTGAGGCCCCTGAAGAAGTTAACCATTTTGTACACCAATAATAATGGCATCGAAACAATAACCACGGATCTCTTCGCCAACTTAAACAGCCTCGTTAAACTGCGCTTGGATGGCAACTCACTAGCACTGCTGCAAGACTCTGTTTTTGCGAGTTTGACTAATCTGCACTATTTGCATTTAGAATACAACCAGCTTCATCACATCCACAGAAATGCATTTTCTAAACTCTCCAAATTGCGCTTTTTAAACCTCGCGCACAACAAGCAGTCGTCCCTGCGCAATGTGTTAGTTTTCTCTCAGCTGAGAGCCTTGTCAACGCTGCTGCTCTCTGAGAACGAAATCCAGCACATTGGGAACCACGTCTTCCAGAACCTAAAGAAGCTGTCCAAACTATCCCTCAGCAACAACCGGATCTCCCGTCTGGGCGGCGGGGCTTTGAGGGGACTGACGGGTCTCAGAGAGTTCCTGATTGATGGCAACGAGCTGGGGGAAATCCCCGCCGGTCTCCTCGACTCCCTGGAGCGCATAGAGGAACTGGACTTCAGCGGCAATAGGATTTCTAACGTGGACGCGTTGGCCTTCTCTCGACTCAAACACCTACGCGTGCTGAAGCTGAAAGACAACCGGCTCACCAGCCTGTCGGGAGGCAGCTTTGCTCTCAACAGCGTTCTCTACGACCTGGATCTCCATGGCAACAACTGGACGTGCGACTGTCGCCTCGAGGAGCTCAAGCGGTGGATCACATCGGCGCATTCCCGCGGCAAATTATTGACTGTGTTTATTCAGTGCGGTCAGCCGGCGACTCTAAAGGGGAAATATCTGGACTATGTAAACAGCTCCCAGCTGCTGTCCCTGGGGAACTGGACCCACATATGCGAGACCCGAGCGAGGCCCGAGGAGAGCAGGGGTGGGGAGGTCCTGGAGAGGGAAGTGGGAGACAGGGGGGAGGGAGAGGGGGTTGATGTGAGGCCCGGGGAGGGGGGCGAGGGGAGGCGAGGAGGCGTAGAGGGTCATGAGAACCAGGGAGCCAGAGGGCCATTAGGGGGTAACCCCAGCCCGGCTGTGTTGGACCTCAGCACCACTCCAACAGTAGCGCTGAGGAGAGACGGGGAGAAGAGGAAAAGGGAGGGAATCCCGGGAGAGCGAAGGGGTCCGGCGGGAGCCACCGAGGGGACACCCCCCCGAAACTCCTCCTCCCCCAGACAGCAACCCAGCAGAGGGTCCGTCGTCCCGAGGTCACACGCAGGTCGGAAACGTACGAAGTCGAGGCACAGGTTCAACGGCCAGTCCCGGACCACAGCCCCCACGACCCCTTACACATCCCCCCCCAGCGGATACAGCCACACCCGCCGCCCCGTCCTGCTCACGGACCCCCCGTCGCCCCCGGCTTCGGCCCCCTCTTCTGCTGCTCCCGTCCAATCGCTGGAGAGGTTCGACCTCCTGAGAGCCAATCAGGACGAGCCTCCTCCCCTCATCAGCGACCCGTGCGTGTTCAACCGCCACTTCATCACCAACGTGTCGCTGGACCAGATCACCTCGTCTACCGCCCGGGTCCACTGGACCACCCGGGCCCACCACCCTTACTCTGCGTACGGAGGGGGAGGTGGAGGGGCCGAGGTCCACTACAGGGTGCTCTACGACCGCTTCGGGACCCCCGACCGCTTCCCCCGCTACGTGTACGCCCCCGGCGCGGCCCGCTCCATCACCCTGCGGGAACTCTCGCCGGACGTCACCTACATGGCGTGCGTGGAAGGGGTGGTGGGGGGCTCGGTGTGCCAGGTGGCCCCCCGGGACCACTGCGTCGGCGTGGTCACCCCGCCCCCGGAGGCGGGGGTCGGGGCCGCGTCGGCGGGCAGTGGCGGCGGCGGCGGCTGGGGGCGGCTGGGCTGGGCTGACCTCCACCTGATCGCCGCGGCGACGCTGGCGGGGAACGCGGCGCTGCTGCTGCTGGTGGGCGCCGTGTGGATGGGGCGGAGCCTGCGGCGGCGGCAGCAGAGGCGGAGGTCGGCGGTGCACGTGAGGCACATGTACACGTCCCGCCGGCCGTACCGCCACGAGATGGGCGGGGGCGCGGCGGCGGTGGCGGGGGCGGCGGCGGCGGGCGCGGCGGCGGCGGACTTCACCAGCTACCAGTGCAGCCGGCCGCCGCGCCTAGGGCCTCTGGAGGAGGGCGACCTCATCGAGTTCCCCTGCGACCGCTTCCTCGACAACAGCACCTCCCGCCGCGACAGCAACATGCAGAGGTTCTCTGACTAGAACCCCCCCCCCCCCTGGGGAACAGTTCTGCAGCAGCCAGGCCGAGCAACACTGGACTGGATCAGAGAGAGACATGTGGTAAAGCCATTAGGTAGTGGGATGTTGCATATTGTTTTCCAATCTTTTTGGGGTATTTTACCTTGTCTTTATTTCACAGGATTCTACATTCACGTATTGACAGAGAACAATGTCATGGCGTTGGACATGGTATTATTCTGGCAATGAGCAGAATAAAACCACATGTGGGACATGCGTTTGGTTTGGTTGGTGCTTTAGACTGCGAGACAATCCCAGTGGCCTGTTATTATGGCAGCTCTTAAAGTCTTAAGCCTCACCAGACAGCACAGGAAGTCGATCCGTCTGACTTCCCCTTCCTACCCCTTCCCGATTCATCATACTTCATTTCCTGGCACCTGCATATTGTTTCTAAACATGGGAGCTTTGTGTGAGTGCTAGAGGGTGACTGTGCATGTTTGGTAACTGATTTCAACTATGGTGCTTGTATTGAAACCAAAGACTTCATAATTTCTCATACGATTTTGTTATACACGTAATGATGGCTGCTGGTTGGCAGGACTTCTTGTTGTTGTTATTTGTACTTTCATACTTTACTTTGTACTATTTTTATTATGAAGTAAAGATACCCAACAATGTGACTGGAATGTTGTTTAAGTGATCAGGGATGAGAAGTAGGGTTGTGTTCTTAGTGTAGCACTCTATCACGCTATAAGATGGAGAGTTTTCATCATATGGATCCGCAAGGGGACAAATAATAAAGCTTGGAATACATTTAATGTTTATCAAATAAAGTGGAACAGTTTCACAGAAATTCTGTATACGAGACATCCACTCTCAAACAGTAAACTCTCTTGGAGAGGTGTGTGTGTGTGTGTGTGTGTGTGTGTGTGTGTGTGTGTGTGTGTGTGTGTGTGTGTGTGTGTGTGTGTGTGTGTGTGTGTGTGTGTGTGTGTGTGTGTGGGGGAGGCGGGGGGGGTATGTTTGTGTGAGTGCATGTGTGTGGGTGTGTGCACATGACAATATGGCGTCTGGGAATAATTAAAGGCTCTTTGTTTGAGTAGACCGGGCAAACCTCCCATATTTCACACCCACCGACACTCACACACACACACACACACACACACACACACACACACACAGACACTCACACACACACACACACACACACACACACACACACACACACACACACACACACACACACACAGACACTCACACACACACACACACGCACACACACACACACGCACACACACCCTCTCACACACACACACACACACACACACACACACACACACACACACACACACACACACACACACACACACACACACACACACACACACACACACACAGGCGTACACACACAAATATAAAAGTCCTTACGCTCCGAAACAGCCGGGGGACATGAGCTTAGGTCAAGAATCAAAGTACTTTGAGACCTCAAGGCATTTAGAAAAAGAGTTGCTCTCAATTTATAGATGGATAAATAAAGTCCCTAGATTTAGTATTATATGACTTGCTGCTTTCCCATTCATATTGTATTGAGTTAACCTAGATACGTTTAAAGTAAGCAGTGGGCCGCTTTTCAGTTCCTGCCCAGTACTGCAACCAAACAATAATAAAACTAGTCAGCAGATGGCAGACAAGACCATTTTACACGCCATCAACATGTTTCCCAGTAGATTGACGGGGCAAATTAAGAGGGCGTTGCTTAAAGACTTAAATAAATCGTTTAATCACAGTTTAGGTCATGCCCTGTATCAAACGGCTGTGTCAGTTAGAAATATATCACAAGTGCATAGCAAGAATAAGTGATTTTAATTGATTGTCCATGTCTGTACAGTACAAAAAGTGAAGCCTTAATAGAGCTGTGTGGGTATTTCAGGGCACAAGCTGGAGTTAAGCTTGGGTCAGTTTGAATGAAAATAGGAACTTTCTATAAAATTAAAGTGACACAAAGAGCCACTGTACAATCCATTATTAAAAATGTCGTTTTCATTTACAACGCTACAGGGAATGAAGGCATCTCTACAAAAAAATAACTTTTTTATACAATATACACAGTTTGTTTGTTTCTTCTGTAGCTTGCCCTGGGGGTGTTTTAAAAAAGGCTTATGTCTTATTGAGCCCATACTTTGAAAAACAAACAAAAAAACACAATAAGTTGTTTACATAATACCATGATATTTCTCTTCTTGTTAGGACACATTAGTGCAAGATATTAGCAAGAAAAAGATTCTAAGTTAAAGTGCCTTACTAGTTTTTGCTTTGTGCTTCCAAATACAATGCAGTCCACGTACAACAAGCTAAGCTTAGCTTAGCCTTGTCGCTATCAAAGACCTATTTTCCTCAGCGCCCGTTCGACCCCCCACTGCCACGTGTCCATTGCAGCAGATCAGGAATAGTAGCACAACTCAGGGCATTTTCTTTTTGTCACAGGCAAGAGAAACAGATTTGGTTCCGGATGTGGCAGAGCCAAGTCCCCCCCCCCGTCCCACCCTCTCTCCCTGTCCCCCCCCCCCCTGTTTTTCTTGGCTCCTCTCGCACCCATAATCTAGACTCTGTTATCCTCCCCCCAGTTCAGTGTGTTCATGGGTGTGGACGGCCGAGGCCACAGGGCGGACCTGGCTGGGGACATGGCTGGGGGGGTCAGAAGGAGCAGAGGAGCTGGGGGGCCGGGGCGGGGCCCTTTGCCAGGTGGACGTCTGTCGGCTAACGCCCGGGGTGGTGGTCGTGCCCCGTGTCCCCTCCTGCCGTGGTGGGGGTGGAGGAGGTGGAGATGCTGTTGTGCTGAACGGCCCCGCGATGAGAGCCGGGACATGCGAGGGCGGGACTTCCTCCCGGGCTCAGCCCTGCATCTGGACACAGAGAGAGCTGGTCAACCCAAGGCCTGATCCTCCGTGGGATGAATTAATAATGGGTGGTGTGAGTGTTGACGGAGGCAAGCAGTTCTGGAAGGCAGTTTTTGCATTCACCTTGGGTTGCCATGAATAGCATTTTAATATCTGACTGAGCAAATTCTAATCACACAAGAAAAATGACGAATGCATAAAACCCATGACTGCTTAGATTTAAAAAAAATATGTATTTTTTATTTTGAAACATGAAAACTGTACAGGGAAATATACAACAAAAATATATAGAGCAGTACATCAATGTGACATGCCATCAGAATACACGCACCCCATGTTGCGTGTCTTTGTTATGTTTTCTATTGCACAAGGTGTTACAAAACATTGCTTTATTAGCTGCATCAGATCAAGTCAGTTCAAGTTCTTTGGTTATGGGCCATTTCAACATATTGGGGTTGCCCGGTTTTAACAATATACAATTAGTTCCATGTTTCGTTTCTCTGTTTGTTTCAAGCAGGAAAAATAAACAATTGTTGCAATGCATTCTATTCTATTCAGTCCATTTGATGTAATACAAAAAATTAATGACTTTTAAGTCCCTATCCGGGCCTTGAAATAGTTTACAGTCGTGCTCTTTAAGGTGCAGTATAACTCTGTTATTTAACCATAAGTGGATCTTCCATTACTTTGTATTCCAGATCCATTATGGTACATTTTTGTGAATAGTAGACAGTTAAAAAAAGTTTGCAGTTGTGTGCCTCAGTAATGACTGGGGTTGGGGTGGGTTGGAGTACTGGGCTACTCACTGGCATAACCCTGTGTCTCTCTCTGGTGTGTGGTGACGGGACAGTCCTTGTGGGTCAGGAGAATCTGCTTCAGCTGGCCCACTTCTGACCTCAGTGATGTCACCTCGTTCTGAGGAATGACGCAGTAAATGCATGATGTTCGAACGAGATATGTCACATGATAGAGACAGAGGGATAGAGAATGTGCGTGCATGAATGCAGGTGTGTGTATGTCTACCTACGTGTGGTATTTGTGTGAGCGAGTTTGTGCATGTACCTGCAGACTGCTTTGTGTGTGGTTGTGTGCATGTGCACTTCTAGAGATGCAAGCATTTGTGTTTCTGTGTTTGTGTGCACCTCTAGAGATGCATGTGTGTGTGTGTGTGTGTGTGTGTGTGTGTGTATGTTTGTGTGCACCTCTAGTGTGTGCGTATGTGTGTTTGTGTGTGCACCTCTAGAGATGTGTGCATGTGCGTGTGTGTGTGTGTGTGTGTGTGTGTGTGTGTGTGTGTGTGTGTGTGTGTGTGTGTGTGTGTGTGTGTGTGTGTGTGTCTACCTGTAACTGCAGGTTGGTGTGTGTCAGCTCCTCCGCCTTCTTCTCCAGCGACGACACCCACACCTTCCTCTTCTGGCGGCAGCGTGTGGCCGCCGCCCGGTTACGCTCCAGGAACTTCTGCCGCCGCTCGTCGGGGTCGTGCTCCGTGGTCCTCCGTCGGCGACCCCCGCTCTGCCCCAGTGCATGATGGGGCAGACACGGCTGGGGGGAATGCATCTGCTGGGACCCCGGGGAGAGCTGGAGGAAGGCGCAGAAAACAAACAAACAAACAAACAAACAAACAAAGATGTCAGTGCTGTTGAGTCGTTTAGCTTCCACCCAAAGCCACTCAAACTGAGACGAGATGCTTTAGGGCATTCAAGTTAGGGATCAGGCGTCTTGCTCGAGGTGGGGGAGGCCTTCAGAGGTTGACTGTGGGCATTGGGTTCAAACCCCGGGACCTTTGGCTGGGAGACGGGAAATCAACCAGAACAACGTGCCCCAACAATGTGACCCATCCTGTACACGCAACGTCCCGCAAACCCAGAGAAGAAAAAGAAAATCCAGTAATTGATTCTATAAACTGAGCTCATCGACCTGAATGCACATCACCACACCCACCTCTGACGCAATGGAGAGGGGGGACCCGTGCTGCGGCAGGGGGCCGTGGTGGAGGTGGGACAGGGGCGAGTGCTGGGGCTGGCTGTGGGGGGCGTTCCCCGGCTGGCGGAGCTGATGGCCGGTGCCCGCGCCCAGGGGATGCTGCCCGGGCAGGGCGCCGTGGCCCCGGGGCTGGTAGGGGAGGGGCGCGGCGGGGAGGTGGTGGTGGTGCGGGTGGTGCGGGGGCATCTGCGGCTGCCGCTGTGACATCACGTCCATCATGTGGCCGACGGGCGTCATGCCGTGATGCTGCGGCTGGTTGGGGTGGTGGTGGTGGTGGTGGCTCGGCGTCGGTTTGCCCCTCTGCAAGGTGAGGAGAAAAGGTGGATTAGGATGATGGTAAAGGGACCGCATTCATATGGTGCTTTTATCCATCGCGCTCCTTCACCCATTCATGCACCGATGGCGGAGTCAACCACGCGAGGCGACAGCCAGCTCGTCGGGAGCAGTAAGGGTTAGCTGTCGTGCTCAGGGATACCTCGACACTCAGCTAGGAGGAGCCGGGGATCAAACTAGCAACCTTGCGGTCACCAGCCAACCTGCTGTACCTCCTGAGCTACTGCCGCCCCATCACTGACGCCATCGCTAGTAGCATTAGACGAGCATGGGTGGTTGTGTGCGTGTGTTTACCCACATCGGGAGAAGCTAGGGTACATCAGATTAGGTGGTGGGTTAGGCTACTCTCTCTGCCATAACTGTTGACAAAGACTCTCTTTGTTTGTGGTCTTGCACTGCCCCTCAGCGGTTATGGGTCATTTCTTGTTTGATTTCAGAGACAAGCTAATGACACACTACCCTCCGTTACTGCAGTGTGTCAGTGTGGGTCACACTATCCTGAGTCTACACCACGGTTTACGTTGGTAGAATGAAATGGATACAGTTTAAGTATCCACAGGAACATTCCATTGCACCCATGCTTAAAATCTAATTTTCACCTAGTTTACATCACGCTCAACCACTGGAATGCCTGAAAAGCGATCAATCACTAAAATTGAATCTCAGGGACAGCGGCCTGATTAGTGCGTGTGATTGCCTTGAATGGGTGCCAGGTGATGTCACTATATATACAAACAGTAGAATAACTTGTACTTGGTTTATTTTCCTGGTAATGTTTCACTTATTCCCTCACTCTCTCTTTCACTTAGTAACTGGCTCAATCCCTATCTCACTTAATCCCTCACTCAATCACTCATTCATTCACTCGCTCACTTCCATCCAACAATCTATAGGCCAGAATCTTTTCACAGAGGCGTCGTTGTAAAACAGACACGGGTGTTGCTTATTAAACTAATTATGGGTCTACTATAAAGCACGAGGGCACGGGTACTAGACTTAACAGACGAGGATGGTACACAATAACCCTGGTCCATGTAGATAAAAGCAGCGGACCCATAATTAGTATGATGGGTGACACCTGTGTCGTCCTACCGTGACACCTCTACGAAACATGCCTCCGTTTCGCAACCAATGTATCAAATCAATTCCTCCTATCGCCCTCTTATAAACCCTATACTCAAGTGTGCTTCTCATGCCAGGACCGTGGCAGAGTCTAAATGGGGGCCAGATCCTATGATTTCTAATGTGACTCTGTTCAGGGGCCCGTGAGGACAACAGTAGAGCTGGACCGGTGGGGCCAGGGGACGATGTGAGCTAATGGGAAGCTTGAGGGCTCCACAGCTTGACGGTTTCACACTTTATCATGCCCTCATATCAACTGACTAAACAGACTGTAAGGAGCTAAATTAAAACTCATCTCACCTTTCTCCCACACTTAGCACGGGACCGACAGGCGAGAGGGAGGGAGAGGGAGGGAGGGAGACAGAGAGAGAGAGGGAGGGAAAGAGATGAAAAGAGAAAGAGGAATGGGCCAAGGGAGGGAAAGGGGAGATGGAGGAAAGGAGTGAGGGAAGAACGGAAAGACAGCGAAAGAGAGGGAGGGAGGGAGGGTAGTGAGAGAGAGAGAGAGCGAGGGAGAGAGAGAAAGACAGAGAAAGAGAGGGAGTGAAAGAGAGAGAGAGAGAAAGAGAGAGAGAAAGAGAGAGAAAAAGAAAGGAGAAAAAGAGAAAGGGAGGGAGAGAGTAGGTGCGAGGGGAAAGGGAGATCAAATAAGAGAGTGAATAGGAAGAGCAGAAGACTGAAAGACGTCATGTTTGGAACATGATATCACCCCTACACCCTACACCTCCCATATAAATACTATCTCTCCCTGTTAGACAACAACGTCTTTTAAGCGAGTTTATTTTTTTTTAACTCTGATTCATTCAGCAACGGAAAAACGGGGGGGGGGGAGAGGGGGGGGGCGGTATAAGGATGAAGCCAAGAATGAGGTCACCCCTGCGCTGGTGCCAGTTCTACCAACCAACCCGCTTGTCACTCAACCTCACGTACAACACACACACAGACACACACACTCATGAACACACACGCACACACACAGACCCGCACTTATGAAAACGTACGCTACACAAACACACACTGCAACTAGACAGGATAGGGCATGTGAGCTCAACTTGTGTTTACTACACACCTTGACACAGCGGTCTATGATTACATCACACGATTTCTCCGGAGGCTGGATGACACACCACATTGATATTTTCACTGTGCCGTGTGTGCATGTGTGTGTGTGTGTGTGCGTGTCTGTGTGTGTGTGTGTGTGTGTGTGTGTGTGTGTGTGTGTGTGTGTGTGTGTGTGTGTGTGTGTGTGTGTGTGTGTGTGTGTGCGTGTCTGTGTGTGTGTGTGTGTGTGTGTGTGTGTGTGTGTGTGTGTGTGTGTGTGTGTGTGTGTGTGAGGAGAGGGACGGAGAAAGGGGCGTTGCAGTGTGAAAACATGTAGTCCATATGAGTAGCAATGTGTTTTCACCATCCACAGCACCAATAATAGAGTGTCTATGGTGTGTCTGAGAGGCGGAGGCTTATGACTCATGGGAAAGTTATTGGTTTCATTCAGAAGTTTAAAACACAAGCAACACAATCCACCCATCCACAATAACAATAACAACAGCACCAACAACAACAACAGCAACAACAACAAACTAGCTGTCACTAGAAGACTTTGCAAATATAATACAATATAATACAATAGAAGAGAAGAGAATAGACAAGATTATAGACAGCGTTATCTCCGGTGCAGCCCACTCTATCCTTCTGTCTCTAAGTGCCTGTCCGTCTGTCTGGCTTGGAGGTTGGCTAGCGGTCCGTCCGTCCGTCTGTCTGGGTATATATGTCTGTTTGTGGAAGAAGCTCAGAATTGAACAGAGGATC
>NC_082403.1:11890516-11950473 GCF_031168955.1 Gadus macrocephalus
TGCAATGCCAACTCGATTGGGAGCAGGCACTTCAGCAACCACTTGTTGCCCGCTTTGGGTTCGGGTGAGCGGCCGGGTGAGATGGGAGATGGAGGGGGGGGGGGGGGTCTGGTGTGATGGGACAACTAGTGATAAAGAGCAGAGGTGGAGGGGGGGGGAGAGAGAGAGTGAGAGAGAGAGAGAGAGAGAGAGAGAGAGAGAGAGAGAGAGAGAGAGAGAGAGAGAGAGAGAGAGGGGGAATGCATCCTTCCATGGGAGATGAGCAGTGGATGTGAAGGGGAGTGACACTATAGGGTGAAAGAGGTGGATGGAAAGAGCAAGTAGTGAGGTGATGGAGGGAGAGAGAGAGAGAGAGAGAGAGAGAGAGAGAGAGAGAGAGAGAGGGAGAGAGAGAGAGAGAGAGAGAGAGAGAGAGAGAGAGAGAGAAAGAGAGAGAGAGAGACAAGACAAAGACGGAGAGAGGGAGGACATGGAGAGATATAGATTGAGATGGGGGAATCAGGGTAGAGAAGGGGAGGAATGAGAGGGAGGTGTGAGAGAGGGAGAAGGCGGGAGAGCGGGAGAGAGGTGCAGGGTAGATGTACTGTACACCCGACAGGTTTGAACCTGCTACGGCTCCCAATTTTCCACCCCTCCTCCTCCTCATCCTCCTCCTCCTCCTCCTCCACAGTCAAGAAGAGGTGACCTCATAGGCGCTTGTGTGTGTGTGTGTGTGTGTGTGTGTGTGTGTGTGTGTGTGTGTGTGTGTGTGTGTGTGTGTGTGTGTGTGTTTGCGTTTGAAAGTTGAGTTAAGAAGGGGAAGGGCCAAGGGAACAGGGAGTATATAGAATACATTGCATATACGTCTGCACATATATTAGACAGATAGATAGATAGATAGATAGATAGATAGATAGATAGATAGATAGATAGATAGATAGATAGATAGATAGATAGATAGATAGATAGATAGATAGATAGATAGATAGATAGATAGATAGACAGACAGACAGACAGACTGACTGACTGACTGACTGACTGACTGACTGACTGACTGACTGACTGACTGACTGACTGACTGACGGACAGACAGACAGACAGACAGACAGACAGACGGACGGACGGACGGACAGACAGACAGACGGACAGACAGACCCGTTTAACACCTTACTACATCATATAGTTGGTCGTTTGAAATTAAGAAAACTAGCCGTTTCTTTTGGGCAAGGGGTGGGGGGGGGGGGCGGGCTGACTAAACTACAGCCCCAGATAAGCGCACTCAGCACATTTCCAGGAAAACCTTCTGTCAATGTGGTTACATCAACGTCCCTGCAGAATGACGTCACCCCTAATGTATGAATCCGAACGGAGAAAACGGCAACGACACATTGCCAACAATGGGGTTTATTGTTATTATAGAGCCTTCATAAAATGCTTAATGATCAATGCGGTCATTTTATAATCGTTGTATATACGATGTCATGATCACAATCATTGAAAGAACCTTAGGGACAAAAAAAAAGCAAGCGAACACCAATATATACATTTAAAAAAAAAAAGAAACGACGACAAACAAATAAATAAATCACTGAAGCCTTCATCACCCATACAGCAAAACGAGCACCCATGGGTGACCATTCGCAAGTTCGGTAAAGTTCGCTCTCTGGTCCAGCAGTTACTGATGGACTGAACCTGCTCGGATCACATTTGCGGGTTTTGGATAAACGCCTTCCATATTTAAAGAACATGAAACGACCCGGATCGCTCCATAAGCAACCTGTTTCACTCATAAACAGCCCGACGTTAGCACGGCTGGCGAATGCAGTCACACCCCCCAAATAGACATTCACACTCAACTCGTCCCAAGTCATGAACCAAAACGGGACAGTAGCGCTCAACTTTCCGGCAGCTTCAGAAAGTCACGCACTAAAAGTCCTCAAACACAAATATTAGCGCCAAGTTCACTTTTTTGTCGGGACTCGTACTTTTTTGGGTTTTTGAAAGTTAGTTGTGAAAGCTTACCTGCAACTGCAAAAGGACAAGCGGCACTGAGAGAGGAACCACGTTGTGCTGGAGCGAGATTACAATACAGTCTATTTACAGACGCATTACATCACCCCTCGGTGACGTCACGTGGGATTCCTGAACTTCTAAATCATTGCGGTCCCGTTCGGAAGGGGCGGGGCTTTGGATGGTGTGGCAAAAGTATAGTAGCGGGAATATGTATACAACTACTACTATTATGAACTTATAGTCCTAGAACCAACACCGATGTCCCGGCACTGGACGCGGTCCTGCCGGCGACAGGGAGAGCGAGAGAGAGGAGCGTCTGGATGTCTCTGGTCTGCGTAGCGTCTCTGTGAAGAGACTGGACGCACCAACAAGTTCTTCAACGTTTATAATATTCGATTTGTCTATTTCATGGTGAGGAAAAATTCAAGTTGTGCTATAAGGTGAGCCTGGGATTAATAAGCCTATTAAATGTGGCCTATGTTAACATTTCCCCAAAAGCGCTGTAGACGAGTGAATTGCAGCAATGACGCAATTCAACCCTCTGCGTATGCCACAATCTCACCGCCACCACCATACACTAGATCGATACTAACTAAATTAAGTCAAGAGAGAAAGAGAGTAATTGGGTGTCTGTGAATTTATTAAAATAATACCCACCCACCCACACAAACACACACGCATACTGAGACACACACACACACACACACACACACACACACACACACACACACACACACACACACACACACACACACACACACACACACACACACACACACACACACACACACACACACACACGCACATACACACCCCCACACAAACATACGTACACATCCAGTCACACGCTCAACCCAAGTGTTGCGAAGTCATGTGAGTAGATGAATAATGATCAATATAAATAAAAAGTATGCTACAGTTATCAGCAATCGCATATCTTCAGCATATCCAGTCTGTGTTGTTAAACAAAACTAGGATTGTTATTTTTGGTTTTACTTTCAACTTACTGTCAAATATATATTTGACAGTAAGTTGTTCAAAATAAAAGTTTAATTTAAAGTCAATAAAGTTGTCAAGTGACAACAAATTAATAGTAAAAAATACCAACAAGTCTAAAATAGAGCATAAAAACAAGTTAGTAAAGGGAATATCTTTGTGGTCATTTATATTGAAGAGGATATTGAAGAGTCATTGTGATAGAACTTATGTTGTATTTGGTCAGATGTTCCAGCAAAGAGATTTCTGTGTTTTGTTGTGGTTCAACTAAGAGAGTGGACCAAACCCTGCTGACTCATCTTCAACCAATGGCATTGAGCATCTAGTCACCAAGGCAACAGAAAAAAAGAAAAGAAAAGCTACAGGAAGTTGTAATGATGTCATATTAAAACCCTTCTTCTGGTGAATCACCAGTCGAGAAGTTTATCTGGGAGGAACTGAATTTGACATTTGTGGGTCTATGGGTGTGTTTGAGTGTGTGTGTGTGTGTGTGTGTGTGTGTGTGTGTGTGTGTGTGTGTGTGTGTGTGTGTGTGTGTGTGTGTGTGTGTGTGTGTGTGTGTGAGTGTGTGTGTGTGTGTGTGTGTGTGTGTGTGTGTGTGTGCATGTGTGTGTGTGTGTGTGTCTGTGGGAAGTGATGCCTCTGTGTGGACGTCAGCAGCGTGGATGCCCATACTCGGTGCCCAGAAACATTCAGACACCCATTTTGGCTTTGAAGATAAAGGTGCCTCAGGATAATGAACTGTATAATAGGCCATACATTCAACAGCAAAGGTAAATCCCTCCCACTGCGTGTGGATCTTTCCACTTACCAGTTTGTTCCCTGTTAATTACGATAGCTGCGATTACCAAAATTGTCTTTGCTCAATTGTGGCATTTGTTAGGATAGGGCATTTGTAATAATGTTATTCAAATCAAATCAGACAGCATTTTAGAGGTACAGGTCTCTACCTTTGATACGATGGCTTCATATCTGCCTTCTTGTTGTATTAACCAGGCATGGGCACAAGGGGGTGGCTACAAAGGTGCCCCTTTGCCCTCATTGTCCTCCTTCTTTGCTTGAGCCACTGCCCCTAACAATGGCTCTGCAAGGCCCTGGTATTAACCTTGAACAATAGCAGAATGTTTTTTTTTAGGGGGGGGGGGGGCTGTGTTGGTGTGTGCGTGTGTTTGTGTGTGTGTGTGTGTGTGTGTGTGTGTGAGAGAGAGAGTGTGTCTGTCAAAAATGTAGATTTTATGAGTTGTAGCTGAACACATACAAGTGTAAACGTGTATAAATATATATTGTGTATATCAGTCATTCCATGGACTGCATGTTGTTACTAGCTTGTTACACCAATGAAGATCATGCAAGTTGTCCCAACATAACCTCACACCTCATTAACTAACACAATCTCTCTCTCTCTCTCTCTCTCTCTCTCTCTCTCTCTCTCTCTCTCTCTCTCTCTCTCTCTCTCTCTCTCTCTCTCTCTCTCTCTCTCTCACACACACCCACACACAATGCATCCTCACTTGTAGCACCATAAGGCCCTGACCTCATTGGGACAATCAAAATCCTCCCTGGATCTCACTGGTCCGGCCTTTCAGCTTTTTCCTCAAATAAAAAACACACACACACACACTCCAACTAGCAACAGATGCTAGCCATTTTGGTGGCCAGTTCTAAAGCATCATGTGTGGAGGTAATGAGCACGGTTGTGTTTGGGTTACAATGGAACATCTGGGTTGGGAGTGATGATGTCACCTAGCTATGTGACACACAGTGGATTTTGCTGATGACCCAATGGTTTACCTGTGTGTGTGTGTGTGTGTCTGTCTGTATGTTATAGAGAAGAGTAAATGTGTGTGTGTCGAGAAAGAGTATTTACAGTATGTATGCATGTGTGTTAGTGTGTGTGTGTGTGTGTTATAGAGAAAAAGAGTAAATGTGTGTGTGTCGAGAAAGAGTATTTACAGTATGTATGCATGTGTGTGTGGGTGCGTGTGCATGTGTGTGTATGTGTGAGGAGAGAGATGGAGAGAGGGAGAAAGAGAGAGAGAGAGACAGAGAGAGAGAGAGAGAGAGAGAGAGAGAGAGAGAGAGAGAGAGTGTGCCTATGTTTGGACAGTGTAATATTTGTACCCAGGTGAATGAATGTGAGTACTAAAATATAGTACTAGTAGTGTGCCAACTTATGTGTGGATGTCTACATGGGTGCATATGTGTGCCTTTTCACATGCTTGGGTGGAGAGGGGCGAGAGTGTGTTGCTGGCCCCGTGGTTTATGACGGCTCTTTTGGACGCTCAGATTAACATCTCCAAGTGCAGGCCTTCCAGTCCTGGCCAGCCTCAGAGTCATATGGGGACATTCTCCTTGCTCTCAGGAAGCAAACCAGCCACACACACACACACACACACACACACACACACACACACACACACACACACACACACACACACACACACACACACACACACAGACATACACAGACAAACACACACACACACACACACAGAAGTTCGCAAATACACAAACACACTAATGAGTGAGCTTTATGGTGTAGTATATTTTATCGTTAATGGCTTATGCAAGAGCTATAACCAAGGTATACACACACAAGAACACACGCGCGCACATTCAAACACAACCATACACACACACACACACACCTGGATGTGATATGTACGAGATACATTACATTATAATAGACAGCAGGCGGCAGCAAAGCACATAATGTCGGCATACATAAAACGTTCTGCTGTTGCGCTTATAGCAGCATTCAATCATTTCACACGGTTAACAGTGAGGGCTAAACTATATAAGAACACACGGTTGAATTAACAAGGTTTCTATACCTAGGCCTATATTAAATGACCCTATGCCCATAGCATTCAGCAGACGAATGTAGGGTATAGGTCAATTCATTAAGAAGTAACAAAAACAGGATACAAACTATAACAGGATACATGGCCATTTCAAATAAAAAAACATAGAATCAACCATTTCAAGTTATTTCGGGGATATTAAAGCATCCCATCTAAATAACTTCCATCGCGGATTCTACTGAGCCTGATCAGTCTCGACCGCCATTCTAACATCTGGATACCATCTGGATGTCCTCAAGGTATACTGAAACTTACTGCGTGGCACTAAATGAAGCCAGCACAATCACCCCATTCTCAATTGGGAAAGAAGCTAAAAAGGCCCAGCGTATAAAGCCAAAGATATCTTTAATATGTAGAACCACTTTAATAACCGAATAATCTTCGAAGTAGGCCTATACCTTTTTGCACTGAAATTGGAAGCACACCATTATAGATTAAATGCGAAGCGTTGTTCGGGGGTCCCTTGATGTTCCTGATTGTAAGAAACAAAAAATAAAACCAGTTGTACAGTTGAGCGTCTTCTAGGCAACTGATCATGTGACTATGATATAATAGCCTACATCGCGAATGATTCATGTAGGTGTAATAGGCTAATAAGCATAACATAAATGTGTGAAAAAATCTGTGCTACCGATTACGACCTAACAACAACAACAGGTAATTCGTAACGTGACGTAGGCGCACATCATCCTCCCCTCTTAGCTCTAGCCATCCCCCACCCCCACTGTCCCGCCTGCCTCCCCAGCTGCGTTCTCCGCTGCCCCGTCTGGCCGCCGGTGTCTGCTCCGCCGTTCCCTGCTCTGCCCCGCTCTCCCACACCCCGGACCCCGAAGCGCGTCTCCTCCTCGCACCGCCCCAGCTCCCGCAGCCCCGGTGAATGCACGAAACGCCAACATGACCGGCATCGCCGCTGCTTCTTTCTTCTCCAATTCCTGCAGGTTCGGGGGTTGCGGTCTCCAGTTCGAGTCTCTGGCCGAGCTCATCGTCCATATCGAGGACAATCACATCGGTGAGTCAAGGAGAGGGGAGGAGGGGGCGGGGGAAGCTAACGAGCTAACTGGTATGTGCTAGCACTGTTGCTAATACAGGGATCCTCGCCTTGCGATCCGCTATCCTTGCTTTCCCTACTCCGAGCCCGAGACTCGCACATAATCGTCGTTTTTTCAAAATCACGACATAACCATGGCGTATTTTGGAGCATAGCTGTTATGTGTAATCGTTACAAAGGGATTGGTGTAGTTTGTAAATGTTATCGACAACAAGTCAACGAGGGCCGCATAGGTTTGACCATAGGTAGAAACTAGCATCCCGGCAGGCAGCGGTGCTGGAGTGCTAACATCAGAGACCGGCCAATGTTTACGTTTAGGCCCGTGCGGTGGCAACGTAACAGTCTCTCGCGCTGTGCGCTGTGTGTATTGAGGCTCTATGCAAATCTATATTGTTTAACATCTCAATGGCTAATTTCATAGGTGTCACTGGATGTTGGTCACGATGATATTTAATGCAATTGAAGGCTGTTGTAATGGAAATGTGTTGCAGTGTATACTGCAGTCTTGTTATTTTTTACCTGCATGAGGTCTTTTCGGATAAAAAAACCCCCAGCTATGTTGCAGAGCTCAACTTGTTGCATATAGTTGTGGGTACTTATTTGCATTGTCCAAACATCTGGTGACACAGTATCATCGCGCAAGTCCCATTTTCCACAGTACGACATATCCAATTTCTGTTAATAAAATAAAACACATTAATGAGCAGTCGATATCCTGGGTATATTATTTACTTGTGGCTCTGCAGTTGCTGTTATATTAGGTATTATAATGATATATATGAAAATATTGCGTTATTTGTTTAGGAAAGACATGGAGCCTTTTAAATGCAGATGTTTTCGGCACCTGAACGTTATTATTTTTAACTATTCGATTGTTTGTGTAGGATAGTCATTAGTGCTAATTATGAATGGCCTTTGGAATTATGTATGTGTGAGCTTGCGCGCGGTAGTGTCTGTGTCAAAAAGGGGTGGGGTCATTTGGCTGGGTATGTCAGGAATGAGTAACGGGGATAGATCGTCTACCAGGCTTGTCTCCATGGCAACTGGTTGTCACCGTAGGGGTTGGGGGCAGTTTATTGGCCGATGTTTAGCACACCTACTGCCATGCAGGCAAAGAGCACTGCTTCCCAAGGCAGCCCTCTCTATTGCTGTGATAAAGACACATAACTGAATCGTTATTGCTTAAATATATTCATAGATTGTGGTTAGGGTCTGTGAGAGGGAGAGATGGAGAAAGAGAGTACAACCATAAATGATTGGGTTTGTGTGTTTGCCTGTGTGTTTGTGTTTGTGGGTGTCTCTATATCGAAGTCTATGATACTGTATATATATATATATATATACACATACATGATGGGCTAACCATACTCCTCTTTTGGGATTAATAAGGCATTCATACTGCATTATATCCCTGTTTATTTTTAACCATGCCAGCGAATCACAATGGGATGTGATCTGATTAGGTTTCATATCATCCTTCATGTGTCACACAACATTAATGTCGCGTGACACTCTGATGTATTCAACGCGGGGAAGGGCATGTAGAATCTTGCCACCGCATATGCTGTTCCCATCTGGCTCTTGGTTTGACATTTGACCCACCACGGCAGTCAGTTGAGCAGAACAGGGGTCACCAGTCGGATCAGAGGGGTTAATTAGCTCCCCATGCCACACCCCCTGCTCTCTCTACACTGTGTCCAGCTCTCTCCTGCATTATCCGGTTCACTGTGATCCGTCTGATCGATATAAATTCTTGGCGGATTGGCCTCCTCGCAAATCTTGCCCAGCAGCTTGGTGTCTAAGGTGGACCCACATCGGGTGCGTTGATTATGGTGTGTACGGCAGTGGGGTTTTTGTTTTGGGTGTTTGTTTTGGTTGTCATGCATCTTGTGTTGATAGCCGGGTTTATATTCAGCACCGATTTGATGTATTTAATCTGTGGAGTATCGATTGCTTATGAAGTGCTGATTGTTTTAGTTAGGCCTAAAAATTTTTTTTGTTTGGTTCCGGTTTCCGACCGACCCTGTCAATTTATGTGCGACCCAAATTATTTTATGAGCTTTATAAAAAAGCTTTATAAATTTTTTTTTTTTTTTGATGCAAACTATAATTACGTTTTGGTACAGCACCTCTTCATTCTGTACAAGGATGAGCGAATTTTCTCGTTTTTAAATGAAAACAACCTACCTAAATTCCCTACCTACCCATGACCTCAACTGACAACCAACAGGAACCAAACTTTTTTTTTTTTTAGGCCTTAAAAAAGGGGTAGGCCTATTAGATATACTGTACCCTACTTGCGTTTCACAAACACACTCGCACCGATTTAGCTTTGATACAATGAAGGTAGTTAGGGTTTTCTATCAAAGTTCTCAAGTGTTTATTTCCCTTAGTCAAGGACATTATTTATTATTAACGCAAATCTTATTCAATGTAAAATGTTTGAGTGTGTTTGAAGAATCTAATCGTATACTAAATGCCGGCACGGACAATAGCGCCCTCTCGTGGAGACCAATATCCAACATGTCCTATCCTGGCTCACGAATATACCTCGTTATTTACTGACAACGGAGCCAAAGTAAATAAAAAAATACGTTTTAAAAACACCACCAAAATGTTATTTTATTTTTTAAGTTATGATAACTACTTTTATATTATTCTGTAGTGAAATGCCCATATGTCATGGTGATGTCATCCTTTTCTCTTCCCGTGCCAGAGTTTTGTTTATTCTTTTCTCTTTTGTTCTCTTGTATCCCCCCCCGTGCCCCAGCGTATGCACACACCTGCCTCTTACTTCACCAACACCGGGTGGGGGGCAGGAGTCAGGAAGGAGGGAAAGATTAAGTGTAGATAGCGATTTCAAAACTGAGCTTACATTGAAGATTACATTGTCGGTATCATCCATTTATCACAAGCATGATTATTCCTTAATATGTGGAATCTAGAACACAGCTTGTTGTGGCACATATCGCTGAGATCTTTCCTCTATGTACCGATACAACAAACTAGTAACCGTGTCTTTCGAATTGGGATACTTTGTCGCGCAGCACTTTGTTTTTTAAATCTCCCATTTCTTTTCGTGCTCGCTTGGTTCGACTCCGTCTCCCTCGTAAGAGTCTGGAGATTAACACGGGCGCTGTAAACAGAGATCCAGCCTCAGTGCGATTGGCTGGAGGGAAGGCGGAATGTCCTCGGTGCCGGGGTGGAAAGCGGAGCTGTGTAACCCCTTGGTGGTGATCGTCAGCCCGAGATAAGGCCCTCAGAGACCGCACACCTCCTCACTGCCCTCTCTGTTCCGCACCGAGAGAGAGGCCTGTGCTTTATATGCTGGGCCTGCAGCAGCATGCGCCCCCAGTCCTCTACTCCCCGGTCCCAGCGCCTCCAGACCCCAGCTGGCCATGGAGGTGGAGGTGTGTGTGTGTGTGTGTTTAAAACCACACCGCTCAAACAGCCTCGCTGAAGAGCAGTCAGCTTTTTCCTTTCCTTATTTTATTTTATTTGCGTTATTGTTAAACAAACGTTATAGGTCTCATATTCACATTTCTTCAGGTTAAATTTTCAGTTCAGTTTTTTGTTATTTGCCTAATGATTCCGAATTCCTTTAACAAGTGTTAGAAAGAGGGTAGAAGGAGTGGATCATGATCATTAACGTGTGTGTGTGTGTGTGTGTGTGTGTGTGTGTGTGTGTGTGTGTGTGTGTGTGTGTGTGTGTGTGTGTGTGTGTGTGCGCGCGCGTAACTTCACACGTGTGTTTACATCCGATCCAAATTAGTGCATTGGTATTTCTAAACATAACACAAACACGTATGAGTCCCCCACAACATGTAATTAGCAGAAGAGCTCTGGTTCCCTTATTCAATGTTACCAGTCCTCAAGTAGTCCCCACCCAGCTTCCTCCACCCTCGTCTTCCTCTCTCCCTGCATCCGGTGGACGGCTGCGGGGGAAAAGGCACGCAAACACCTTCCCTGCCTTAATTAGCCTCTTGCAAAACCAGCCCTGCATTCATAGCCTGCCTTCTTGTGCACAGTGGCACACCTTTTAATTACCGACACACAACCCTATACAGCGGCCAGTACTTATGACATGCGTGAGTTGTGCGTTGTGCCTAGATATGTCCGGCAGGGGGCACCGTTGCACTGTTGTTGAGTTGCGAACTCCCGCTGCTCAGTCGGAAGGAAGAGGAATGGCTGCTGATTGGCTGTTGGCAGTTAACGACAGGAACACTAATTAAAGGGATATTTATAGACCCATGAAACAGGAAATGTCTCTTAACTGGCAGATGCAGTGGCTGTGCTGTGTTTGCTTCAACACAACCCTACAGATGTCCAGCTGCACAGATGTAACTGTGTTACGTAAAAACAATGTCACACCCATGTACGAACATTGATTTTGGACATGTGTTTTAATACATTTACTTAAAAAACTGTATTTTTGTAGACCCTCTAACATACGTTTGTGTTTGCATGTGCATACATGTATGTGATTTGAATACATGCAGCAGCCGCATCCACATTGCATGTGGTTCCTGGCCTGTTTCCGGGTGAGGAAATGCCATTAACATCATTCACTTCCTCTCCCTTGCTCACTCTGCACCTGGCTTTCTTTGTTTCAGAACCCCCTCCTCCTTCCACACACTTACCTCACCTTAAACCCACTATGAGATTGCCTTGCAAATTATTTACCCCGGTCCATTTGCTTTGTAGTCCGTCTCGGGATTATCTGCAAGCTTTAATAGCTTGACTCTTGGTCTTTTAGCTCTGTAGGTCGGCTGTGATTTCCCAGGTAATCACAATTTATGCTTGTGGTTTGCTTTCTTTTATTAGCGCATTCTCTATCGTGTAAAGTAAACAAACATTCATCCAATGTTGGTAGTTCTGATGAAATCTACTTTTAATGTTTCTACTATTCATATAAAAATGTGTTCACAAACCAGTGGCTTGGTTTAGCTAGCCATGGTTTTGCAGCTTTTGCAAGGTTCTGTTCTGCGCTTGTGTGCGTGGCATGCGTCTGGTGTCTGCATCTTAGCAGCAGGTAAGAAGATTAAAGCGCTGTCTGCATCTTAGCAGCAGGTAAGAAGATTAAAGCGCAGCTGAAAAAGCCCAGTGAAGACCACCTTTGTGGACCACCTTAGGTGTGTGTGTGTGTGTGTGTGTGTGTGTGTGTGTGTGTGTGTGTGTGTGTGTGTGTGTGTGTTTGTCTTTGTGTATGTGTGTCTGTCTTTTTGTGTGAGTGTGTGTGTGTGTGTGTCTTTGTGTGTCTTTTTTTTCGAGCAGTGGGTAAGAACATTACAATGAGGAGTCATACTAATAAGTAGGCTGATGTTATTAAAATGATTGCATTAAATGATGAATGTAGCATGCATGTTTATTTAAATGTATGAATGTGTGTATCTGTGCGTATGTGTGTGTGTTTTAGGTAGTTTGTTGTTTGCTGGTCTCCCAGTCCCCGGTTTTCTCCAACACTGTGGGAAGTCTGCATTCTTGCTTAATTATGAGGTGTGAAAGTCTGAAAACTAAAGGGCTGAGATATACACACACACACACACTCACAGCCACACAGTCACACACACACAGAGACTCAAAGGCATACACGCACAAAGGCGCACACGCACACACACATTCACAGGCATACACACACGCTTGCACTCATGCGTGGGCGTGCACACACACACACACACACACACACACACACAGAGACACACACACACACACACACACACACACACACACACACACACACACACACACACACACACACACAGACTCACATACACAATCACTCACAGGCACACTCACACACAAAGACACATACACACATTTTCAACATTAGTTGCACAGTGAGGATCCAGTTCTTAGCTGGCTTGGTTTTTTAATACATCTGTTAGCCATTATGTAGACGGCCGTAATTAGACACACGCACACAGGCACACACACACACAGGCACATAGGCAAGGACATTCTTGTTTTGAACACTTGATGGCGCTAGTGGCTCACATTTGAGCCACCAACAGCCTTAAAACACACACACACACACACACACACACACACACACACACACACACACACACACACACACACTGTGCATGCCCAGTCCAAGTGTTCTCCAGGTTGGGGGGCCTTTTTGAAGTTAACACCACTTCCCTCGGGCCATGGAAGTCAGCCAATCTAGGGCTTGCACCCCTACGAACTCAACTGAAAACGTGTGTGTGTGTGTGTGTGTGTGTGTGTGTGTGTGTGTGTGTGTGTGTGTGTGTGTGTGTGTGTGTGTGTGTGTGTGTGTGTGTGTGTGTGTGTGTGTGTGTGTGTGTGTGTGTGTGTGTGTGTGTGAGAGAGAGAGACAGCCACTGTGTCGATGTGTGTTTGTCTGTACATTTGTCACTGCCCCTCCAGCTCCTACCCAGTAAACCGGTCCCTGTCCACTGTAGCAGAGTATTCAACCACCCCACCACTTAGTGCAACAGGCTGATGCCAGTTAATTACGCCGGCTCCCTGGGACCCTGCTTGCGAAAGTCCCCGGAGATGTGTGTTGTTGTCGTCGGTCAGGTTGGGTGGGGATGACTCAAAGGCAAACGTATATATGGGGCCCCACAGAGAGATCAGTGTGGGAACCCAGATCCATGTATCTCTTCCATCTCTCTCTCTCTCTCTCTGACTATCTCACAGCATTGCTCGCTGTCTCTCAGGCCTGCGGGCTGCTGCAGCTGTGCGGCACGACTCCACACCAGGGCTCAGTCGCGTCACATGTCTCACTGTGTCTACAGAGCGGTGATTTATGTCTTTCTCCCTCTCTCTCTCTCTCTCTCTCTCGCTCTCCCTCTCTCGCTCTACAGACACAGATCCGCGGGTCCTGGAGAAACAGGAGCAGCAGCAGCCAACGTACCTGGCCCTGAGCTACATCAACAGGTATGGACACACACGTGCATGCATGTACACACGCACACGCACACACACAACCTCACACACACTCGCACAGTAGGAGGCACATCCCCACAAAATAACTTTCTTTCCAAGGCAAACGTATCTCAAACACAGATTGCAGATAAATCCAATCAGCTTTAATCAATATGGGGTATTATAGCCACTCCAGTACAACTGTGTGTTTGTGTGTGTGTGTATGTATGTGCGCTTGCGGCGACGTACGAAGGGAATGACTGATGGGCTCCCATTGACGCAGCAGTGACTCAGATGCAGGCCAACTCTAGGAAAACCACATAATACAGCCTTCATCATCATCATCCTCCCACGGCCCCCTCTGAGCTCCTCTTAAATAGCCTGAGCTCCGCCGCCATCGCAGCGAGGGCATGCCTGTGGGTGGATGCCCACTGAGCGTGCACGAACACACGAGCGTGCATGTGTCCTAACGAGGCCGGCGTGTAAGGACATCTCGCGTCTTAGTCAGGCGAGAGAGAGAGAGTGAGAGAGAGACTTCCGATGATGTTGGTGCGCAACATCATCGAAGGGGTCATAAAAGGGGGTCAATGTCCTGTGGCTTTGGTCCATAGTATGTGAGATATAGAATCTTTCACACTTGCACGTTGCACAACAGACATGTTGAGCTGTTTTTAAACAGAGGTTACCGTATGGAGATGCTGAGTGTGGCAGAACCAATAATAAGAATTGATCGCGGTGGGACTATGCACAAATACTTGCGGTCAGGAAGTGGAAAACCCGACATGACCGCTCATGGATGTTTTAATTGGGAATGGCGACAAACTCTGGCTTCGGCCGGCCATAACCTTCAAGAGGGCTTTTTCCTTTATTACAACCGCTCGCAGTAAACGTGCTCAAGTGGTTGCCGATTGTAAATGTCATTCCTGCTTCCCGCTGCGGGGTTCTGATGGCTCACTATGATGCTGCATCGTTTCAGGCCGGTTCCCTTAATGACATGTCCCCCCCCCCCCCCCCCCCCACACACACACACACACACCTCACTCCCCTACCTCCCCGCCCTATGATGCCCTCGCCATACCGGAGGGAATTCCGAATTTATATCGGACGTTTTTGTTTTTTCTCCAGGGGAACGGCCAGAGGGAACAGTTTTGTGGGTAGCTTCGCCCACCATGGTTACAGGCCTGTAACCATGTGCAATATTATGTTAGTCATGGGTGTCTTCATGTAGAACTTATGGGCAATCTGCAGAAGCATTTTAAATAAACACTTTTTAGTTTAAGTACAATTTCAACGCCTGCCCTACCTAAATTGACTGCCTGACTACGGTACCCTATGCCATTTGGTAAAGCCACTTCTCACACACACACACACACACACACACACACACACACACACACACACACACACACACACACACACACACACACACACACACACAAACACACATAGCACAACATTATAGTAGAGCATTATGATGTTAACGCGTCCATGCTGGGACCTCATCATTTGAACCCACGATCTTGTGATGAATCCCTGTGGTGACACCCGTCCTCCTGGCCGCCCTCCCGTCCGTTCTCCTGTCTGCAGGTTCATGACGGACGCAGCGCGGCGGGAGCAGGAGACCCTGAAGAAGAAGGCCACGCCCAAGCTGTCCCTGTCCATCGCCGGAGGGGGCGTGTCCAGGAACAGCACGGCCACGCCCCCGCGCCACACCAGCGGCAACCTCACGCCCCCCGTCACCCCGCCCATCACACCCTCCTCCTCCTTCCGAAGCAGCACGCCCACAGGTAAGACAGGTGTGTGTGTGCGCTTGCATTTGTTTTCGTTTTCCTCTGTGCATGTTTATTTTAATGTCCTCATATAATGTGTGTGTTGCCGTCTTGTGAGTTTCTATTCCTAGGGAGCGTCGCAAAACACACAAACGCACAGCGGAGCGCAACATGTTCGCACAGTGAGCGTATGTGTGGGTGTGATGTTTAAACACACCACGGATAATGGAGTAGTGCCTTCTGTGCAATTCAAATGTTTCCCTGTTGAGCAAATGAAGATGCATGCAAAGGAATGTCGGCAATCTCACACCTAGTGATTTCTGCACGTTGGATTACAAAGCAGCCTGCGCTCAAAGTGTTTCGAATAGGTTGTTAAACTTCAAAGTGGGAACTGCCAAATTATGTTTGCCAGGTAAGACTTTTTTTTTTTCTTCTGATGAACACGCGAGAAACTATTCTTTCCCTAGATGGAAGGTCTGTCTGTGTGTCCATCTCTCCGTCTGCCTGTCTATCTGAGCGTGTGGGGATGTGTATGTCATCCCATTTCTGTCTGTATATCTTTGTCTTTCCATCTCTGTGTTTCTGTCCGTCTCCCTCTTGCTCTATCTCTGTCTGTCTGTCTGTCTGTCTGTCTGTCTGTCTGTCTGTCTGTCTGTCTGTCTGTCTGTCTGTCTGTCTGTCTGTCTGTCTGTCTGTCTGTCTGTCTGTCTGTCTGTCTGTCTGTCTGTCTGTCTGTCTGTCTGTCTGTCTGTCTGTCTGTCTGTCTGTCTGTCTGTCTGTCTGTCTGTCTCCTCTATCTCTGTCTGTCTGTCTCTCTGTCTGTCTCCTCTCTCTCTCTGTCTGTCTCCTCTCTCTCTCTGTCTGTCTGTCTGTCTGTCTGTCTGTCTGTCTGTCTGTCTGTCTGTCTGTCTGTCTGTCTGTCTGTCTGTCTGTCTGTCTGTCTGTCTGTCTGTCTGTCTGTCTGTCTGTCTCCTCTCTGTCTGTCTGTCTGTGTGTGTGTGTGTCTCACTGAGCGGGGGGCCCCTGCAGCAAGTGAGGGCCTCTCAACACTCCGCTAATTACACAGCAGCTGTCATGCTGTGTGCTACCATGGGGCCGTGCACGGCACAGCCTGAAAGCAGATGTCCAATTCTAGCCCCAAATGGTTCCAAGCATGATGTTAGGTCTGGGGGGAAAATACGCACACACACACACACACACACACACAAACACACACACACACACACACACACACACACACACACACACACACACACCTAAAACACACAGAGCTCTTTCAACATGTGCCAGGGTGCCATCTATTTCCTCATGCTGAGCTGCAGCATTTCCTGTGAGAGGGTGTGTGTGCGCGTGCGAGCCTACACACACACATGTACAGCCTTACCACCCTGTGTGTGTCTTTTACGTCTTCTGCAAAGTGTGTAAATGGAAAACCCTTTTTCTTCATCTTTTTTTTTTGTTGCATTTCAAAGCACAATTTCCAGGGTAGTGAGCGAAGATCACTCCCATTTAATGATCTCCTTCTAAGTGCCAACTCCTGCCATTCCAAACATGCACGCGCGCACGCACACAGACACACACGCACACACACGCGCTCACTCACACGCACACAAACGCTCACCCACACACACACATACGCACGCGCTCACACTCAAGCACACACAGACACATACTCTCACACACACACACTCAGACTCTCGCTCGCACATACACAAGCTCACGCTCACAGACACACACACACACACATACGTACAGAGAGAAACACACACACACACGCACACGCACACACAGACACCCTCACACACTCGTTGGCTTCCCGATCCTATCCGATTACAAAGTATCACTGCTAAACTCCCATTTGCCTCCGCTTCTCTCCCCCCCTCCCCCCTCCACCTCCCCCGTGGCAGGCAGCGAGTACGATGAGGAGGAGGTGGACTATGAGGAGTCGGACAGCGACGAGTCCTGGACCACGGAGAGCGCCATCAGCTCCGAGTCCATCCTCAGCTCCATGTGCATGAACGGCGGCGAGGAGAAGCCCTTCGCCTGCCCCGTGCCCGGCTGCAAGAAGAGATACAAGGTACGCCGCCGCCCGGGGGACACGGGTCTGGGTGGGGGCATGTTGAATTGGGGTGTGTGTCGGGTGAGTGGGTGTGTGTGTGTGTGTGTGTATGGAGGGTTGGGGGAGCGAGACGGGGGTGTGTGTGTGTGTGTGTGTGTGTGTGTGTGTGTGTGTGTGTGTGTGTATGGAGGGTTGGGGGAGCGAGACGGGTGTGTGTGTGTGTGTGTGTGTGTGTGTGTGTGTGTGTGTGGTTCCTTTTGTATTCATATTTGGTACTCATTGTGTCTAGTTTCTTCAGTATCTGATGGAACTGGGCGTAAACTCACTTTAATTTAGTACTTTCCTCTTCATCTGAAAAATGGAACAAACGGTTATTTGCGATTGTTCCTAAACCGTCCCCTACGCTCGCACACAGAATGTGAACGGTATCAAGTACCACGCCAAGAACGGCCACCGGACCCAGGTCCGCGTGCGCAAGCCCTTCAAGTGCCGCTGCGGGAAGAGCTACAAGACGTCCCAGGGCCTGAGGCACCACACCATCAACTTCCACCCGCCCGTCTCCACCGAGATCCTGCGCAAGATCCAGGGCTAAGGCCCCCCCACAGCCCCTCCACCCCACCCCCATCCCCAACCCCTCCACCTCCCTTACCCCCCCCCCCCCTCAACCCGCCGAGATCGGAGCACTTGTGCCAATCGACCCCACCGACCAACCTGCTCAATGTAGCCCCCCTACCCTCCCCCCACCCCCCCCCCGAAACAATAGACTTAAGGATCATGCTTGAGTGTGTTGTTCTAAGTGCATGCTTTAAGTTTTTCTTTGGTCGTAGAGGGGAAAGAGGGCGTCCCAATATGTTCTTATTCTTTCGTCCGTCGAGTGGTATAACGTCTCAAAATAATGTTTTGTATTTCATCCATGGTATATTGTATTTTTGACAAATTATCTTTATCTTTGTAGTTCAGTATTGTACATTTGCACATTCATATATGCTGTTGCATTGTTTTGTTACGTGTTGTTTTTACTTGCATACGGTGCTATCTGTAAAAAAAAAAACAAGACAAAGAAAAGACAAAAAACAAACGGAGTGAAAGAGAATCATGAAAAAAGTTTGCTAAGGAAACATGGAAACAGGAAGTAAAACTAAGCCCCACCCCCTTCGTCCCTGCTCGTCTTCTGCCATGTTCGAGTTGGCTCACTCGGGCACTATTCAGGGCATCATCACCATTTGCTGTACACAACTTGAGTGTACAAATCTGGTTCCCTATATGGTGCACTTAATAACCACAATGCACCGTAAAAGGAAATGTACAACAGGTTCTTCACTGTTCTCCTAATAGGGTACTATATAGTGGTCACTATATAGTATCACATAAAGGGAACAGCGTAAGTATATAGGGTTCGCTCTGTAGGGATTACGCAATAAGGGCGACAAGGTGAGCCAATTGGAACACAGACTATCAGTACGATGACGTTACTTCAGATGCCGGTCCAGGCCCAGGACTCTGCACACTCCCCAGTGTTTGTGACACATCCGCGTCCAGTCCATCCTCGGAGTCCGCCTCCCCAGCTGTTCCCTGGGCAACAGCGTCTCGGCGGGAAAGGGGCGGCGGAGTTCAAAAGTGTCTGGAGCCCACCCGAGTTCCGACCAGTTTACCTAATAGATATATCGAGATATAAACGACAAATATGTATGTGTATATAAAAAAAAAGATATATGTATCCATGAACATATGCAACAAATAGTTAACTTTATTTTCTAGCTTTATTTTATATATATTTTCCCATGCGTTTACGATTGTTTCTTTTTTTTCTTATTTTTCTGTGGTCATTGTGCGTTATCAAACTAAGTGTTCTTTTCATTCCTTGGTTCACAGAGACGCTCCAGCGCGGTGTCGTCCCAGGTGCTGGGGTGTCTCTGGGTCAGAAGACCAAAAGTGTCACAAACTGTGTGTAGCCTTCGCTAGCCCTAGAAGCTAGCCTCTAGATCCTAGAGGCCAGTGGTTCCCAACCTCTTTTGGCCCGGGACCCAATTCCTGGCGCTGAAAAGCATCTGCCGGTAATATCAATGTCCCGGTGGACTCACAGCCACAAGTGGCTTTGAGTCATTAGGCTGTCAGTTTGTATATACCGGACGTCTATGGGACCTTTTATAAAAAAAACAAACAAACAAAAAAACGTTTTGTTTGCTAAAACGAATCAATCGCTATCTCTCCAGCTTGTGCCAGCGATCCCATGCGACCGCCATATGCATATCCCGGGGAGCCAAGGGTTGGGAACCAGGGCTCGAGCAGCTGAAGTCAGTTAAAGCTCGTCTAGTGAAGTGTCGTCAGCCGCACTCGAGCATAACTTTGGTGTATTGACGGCCAGAATAGGTCCAAACACATTTCCTCCCCCACCACCCACCAACACCGTCGCCACCTCCCCACCTCCCACCAACACCGTCGCCACCTCCCCACCTCCCACCAACACCGTCGCCACCTCCCCACCTCCCACCAACACCGTCACCACCTCCCCACCTCCCACCAACACCGTCGCCACCTCCCACCAACACCGTCACCACCTCCCCACTCCATTTCACCTCCAGCCCATTTAGTTTTCCCTCTGGCTTCTTTCTTTTTTTTTTTCTTCCTTTTACTTTCAAACCTTTTGAGCGTTGCCTGACAATAATTCCTGACATGCGAGAGGCAGGACATACCCAGGTAAACGCTGTACACAATCCCTGTTGCCGAGAGTGTTTGATTTGTTTTGTTTTTTTTCCCATGGTCCATTGCCAACAGCTCTCGACTGCCAAACTCTCAACACAACCATGTGCCTAAGGGGTTGTGGGAAGGGAAGGGAGGGGGGGACGGGGGGAGGGGGAGGGAGGCATGGTGGGGGAGGGGGGGGGGGGGGGTTTCCGACTGGAGATCAGAAAAAAAAAAAAAGTGTTTTTTTCTCGTGCAAGTCATGGCACCTAACCCAAATGTACAGATGTAGGGGTGTACATTGATGGAATGTTTTCATGCATGTTTTTTCTATGTTCTGCATATAGGTGGGCGGGGTACCAAGTGCAGATTTTGTCTTTTTCAAGAGATTACCAGCTACATCAGCAGCGACAACTTTCTGAGTGTATTGTAGATCATGCCTTTCTAATACAGTCGTGGATGTGTGTGTGTGTGTGTGTGTGTGTGTGTGTGTGTGTGCGCATGCGTGTCACTTTGTAGCCAAGTGTTACCTGCAGTATCCAGTGTCAAGGCCTATAGTGTGACTCCTGTGTTTTCAGTTCTGTTCAGTAGTCTGATGTGCCCCCCTCCCCCCCACCCTTTTTTGTTGGCGTGTCTGGCTGTCAATTATATGAAGCATGAGACCCCCACCCCTTTACCTCCCACTCATGTCATCTGTCCCCCACCTCCCTCACTCCCAGGGAGGTTTCCAGGTGATGCTCGTGTACCCTCAGCAGGTGTTACAGTGGCGGGCTTCACATCCCCTCCTCCCTCCCTCCCCTCGGCTCTTCGCTCCTCCTCCTCCACTGCTTTGTTTCCATGGCGACGCGAGTAAGTGGCGGGGGAAACGAAATAGTGCCACTTGGCTCTGTACATATTGCGAAGAATTTACAAGCACAACGATGAAGACGAATCCCAATCCTATCGGTTTGTTTTAAAGGGGGGTCTTTTTTAAAGGGGTCTTGGAGCTTTGCCAACAGCAGACAAGACAGAGAGCTGCAGAGTCACGGCATCGCATGCACAGGGATGGCCTTTTCTGCCTCCCCTACCCTAACACTCCCTCTGTCCCGATCCCTCTCTCCCACTCTCTCTCTCGGCAACCCTGCCGCTTAAACAGTAGTTTTATTTTTTTCTTCTTCTCTTCGTCCTCCTGCGTGCCTGGCCCCGGATCATCGGCCAGGCCAGGCCGAGACGGCCGCTCTCCCGAGCCTAGGTCTGTCAAACACTCGTAAAGGAAAAGTACTTTGCAGCGAGACCACCGTTGCCATGGGAACCATTCAGTCGCAGACCCTTTTAAAACGGGGGGGGGGGGCCGTATTAACGCGCACTGGAGGAGGAGGAGGAGGAGCGGAGGATGTGTATGGGTGTGTTTCTGTGTGTCTGTGTGTGTGGGGGGGAAGGGGTGTAGGAGTGCAAAGGAGGGTACTTCAGTATACTTTGTACAGTGAATGTATTGTGTATCGTCGTGTGTCCGTTGTCAAGTGCTTTTAAATTATATTTTCGTACGTAAACGTGGGGACCGACGTTTCCCTTTTTTTTGTATGAGGGGGACAGCCGGTTCGGTGGAGAGTGACGCTGTCACACTGTCTTTCTATATAAAAAAGCTGCTTCTTACATGTAAACAGGAAACCTTGAAAGAAAAACTGTAAAAAAAATAAAGAGAAATGCAGTGTATGTCTCGACTTGTGTGTTTTCTTCAGGACCATCACACTCGCGGAACACACTGAAGGATAACACATGGTGGAGAATGCATTTAGATAAGCGTCTTTTATTCGTAAAGAACATTGCGATGCACATTTAAGATGACAGCCTGACTTTCACACGGGGAAAGGGCTGGATCGGAGACGTACATTTGGGTTGTGATCACGCAGCATGTGCAAATCTTTTCCTCTTTTTTTTTTAAGTCTGAATGCAACAATGTTGGGAGGTTTACTTCAAATCGGACAGGAAATACTAGACAAGCAATTGGACAAGGAAATACCCTTTGAGCAGGGGGGCCCAAAACCATAAATACTCGTAAATAAGCTCATGACCCTGCACACAAAATATAAGAAATGCATCTTCTTTTTTTTGTATTCTTATTCTTTTCCATCACAGTTCTTCATTAAAAAAAAACTAAGTATCTTAAAATGCTTTCTGTCATTATTAAATAAAACTCATCTAGATGAGGTCACGACAGCAGCTTGGATGAAACTCCCCATCAACTATATCTTTTGTATGTGTGTGTGTGTGTGTGTGTATATATATATACACACACACACACACACACTCACAATACATTCAGAATAAAGCCGATTCTTAGTGCAGATACATGTAGTGCTGTTCCCACCTTTCTCAAGGGACACAGAGTACCGCAGTGGCTGGGAGGAAATCACATCACTTCCTTTCAATAGTCAATAATATCCAACGGTCATGACCTCTGACCCCCCGGCCAAACCGTCCCATTCATGAAATGATTGTGCATACATTGAAAATTAGTGATGCGTCTCCCTCCCACCATCGCGTTTTTGCTGTTACGGATCACAAATCCCCCAAAACTTTGAGGATTGGCTTTTTTGCATACCGATCTATTACTTATTCCCTACTCTATATCAAGAGTTAGATGAGGGTCACTGTTGATTGGCTTGCAACTTCATAATTGACGTATTATCATGAAATATTTCCTTTAAATTTTTTGGAAATGTTCACAATTTGAGACTACATTTTTCAAATGTGGGGAGGGGGGGGGGGTTCAAACCAACACAAATCCAATTGATTTGTGTTTATGTTTGACGAATGGAATATCCCTAACTACGGTTTTATCCGGTATAGGTGATAAGCATTTCTTTCGAGGTTGGGATTTGATCCAATCGTGTTCAAATGCTTTGAGGCCCTTTTTACGACCCATTCCCCATCAGCTCCTCAATGTCCCCCGCTATACTACTGGTGCAGAGTTGTTGCTCAGACCGAAGCCTACGAATGGCCGACCTCAAAAGAAATTGTGAGGTCCTGGAAATAAATACAACTATGAATAACAAATAAATAATTTACAGTGCATATTTTTTTTAAGAGCTCAGATTCTCAAGCTCGTGTCGTCGTTCTTCTTCCTCTTATCCCTCTTCTCAGAATAAAAGTTTGGATGTGTTGCAGTTATAGGGCATTTAATAGAGTACATATATATATATTTTACAGAATACGTTAATGCCATAATCTCTTAAAGTGGGGAAATGATTGTCAACGTGAGACTGAAGCCAAATGAGCGCTAATTGAAATCCCTTTAAACCAAATACTTCCTCTATCCCTCATGGTTTCTACTCAAAGCAAACCTAAGATGGATGAGAAAAGCCGTTATGAGAGAAAAAGGGGCAAAACACCCTCTATTTTTTCCATTTCTAAAAGTGGCAGTCGACATTGGTTCAGATTGACACGCGAGTAGGGCTGTGCAATTAATCAAATACTGATTGCGTTTAGATTTTTGGGTCAAACGATTTTCAACATTACAATCGAGTTGAAACAATTGTATTATTATTTTACATATTTTATCTAAAGTATATTTGTTTTATTTATTAAATGTTTTATATAAATAGAACAGCGAGTAAAGGGAGAAATGCTGAAGAAATGCATCATGTTTTCAAACTCAAAAATAATCTAATAATTTAATAATCGTGATTTCATTATTGACCAAAATAATTGGGATTATGATATTTTCCATAATCGAGCAGCCCTAAACGCGAGCCATTAAAACCTGTCTCCATGGACACAGGTTCATCCCTGCCACCGTTTGGATCAACAACAATCAACCACTCTTTTCAAGCCCCATGAAAGACCGTTCCCACACGCACACACATACACACCTTGCCCCCCCCCCCCACCAGGTATTCAGTCGATCTGGTCAAAATTGAGCACGTGGCCGTCAAAGTGCGTGAGGACGTGCCTCTCGAAGAGCTGCTGCTGGCAGTTGAGGGGGAACTGCTCCGAGCAGACGGGGCACACCTTCCAGTGGCTCTCCACGTGCTGCTCGAACGTGCGCTGCTCAAAGTGCGGCGGGAAGATGACCTCGCACAGTGGGCAGCGCTTGTGCACCTCGCTGCTGTGGGGGGGGGGGGGGGGGAGAGAGAGAGAGAGAGAGAGAGAGAGAGAGAGAGACAGAGACAGAGAGAGATGAGTTCGGACAAGATGGGATATGGTCGGAAGTGTGTGTGTGTTTGTTTGTGTATCGGTATGGTGTATCAATTTGTGTGTGTGTGTTCGTTATCAGTATGTGTATCAGTGAGTGACTGTGTGTGTGTGTATCAGTGTGTGTTTCAGTGAGTGTTTCAGTGACTGTGTGTGTGAGTGTGTCTGTATGTGTATGTGTGTATCAGTGAGTATGTATCAGTGTATGTATCATTGATTGTGTATGTATCATAGAGTGTGTGTGTGTGTGTGTGTGTGTATAAGTGTTTGTGTGTTACCTTGAGTCAAAGCAGAAGCTGCCCCTGGCCTCATTGCGTCTGCTGGACTGATGATCACAGGCCGGCTGAGCCGCATCAGCCACCTGCAGCACACACACACACACACACACACACACACACACACACACACACACACACACACACACACACACACACACACACACACACACACACACACACACACACACACGCAAAAGTCATCCATGACTCATGGCTGATGCACACCTGACTGCACACAGATCTGAATCACAGATCCTTCAGGTAAAACAGAACAGGCCTTGTCTACAGACCAAGATAGTATCGCCACTACAAAGTAAAAAATGGGGCTTTCCAGCAGGATGTGTGGATTAGTCATGTCCCCTTGGTTCTAGGGGCGCTCTGCTCGTTTGTTTCGGCCCTCTTCACCTCAGTGTATTGGCGATGCTGTCCCGGATACGGTCCCTGTGGCTGACGTCTCCATTCCTCCGGTCCCAGGCGGTTGGGTCCCCATTCCTCCAGAGTGGCACTAATTACCAGTGTATGTAAATGAGCAGCTGCTGTGTGTGACGAGGCCTATGCTTGTTCACATCCCTAAGGCGGGCTGCCAGGGACACGCAGGTCTGGTGGGGGGGACGGAGGACGGGGACACCCCTGGGGGCGGGGGGGTCTTCTGGCTGGGGTTCTGTCTGTATGATTTGCGTGCGTGTGTTTGTGTAGCATTGTGAATGTAGCAGTGGAGGTGTGCGTGTTTGTGACCACATATACTGTGTGTTTATGACAGTGTGTGTGTGACACTGTGTGTGTGTATGACAGTGTGTGTGTGTGTATGACAGTGTGTTTATGACAGTGTGTGCGTGACAGTGTGTGTGTGTGTGTATGATAGTGTGTGTGTGTGTGTATGACAGTGTGTGCGTGTGTGTATGACAGTGTGTGTGTGTATGACAGTGTGTGCGTGTGTGTATGACAGTGTGTGTGTGTGTGTATGATAGTGTGTGTGTGTGTATGACAGTGTGTGTGTGTGTGTATGACAGTGTGTGCGTGTGTGTATGACAGTGTGTGTGTGTATGCGTGTGCGCACGTGCGTGTGTGTGTCACTCACATTGCGGGGCTCCTCCGGCGGGGGCTCCAGGCCGTCGGGGGGGCTCACGCTGCGGGCGGGCTGGATGCAGACCACCTCCGCCTCCCAGCCGGCCCCGGCCCCCGTCCCCCCCGTCCCGTCCTCCCCCTCCTCCTCCCCCGCCGCCGCCTCGGTTCTAGCGGGGGTCTCGGGAGCGCTGGCGTGGGCCGGGGGTCCGGCGCAGAGCGGCGCTTCAGGGGGCGGGCGGGACGTCTGCTCGGGGGACGGCGCGCCGTCCGCCCTGTCCGCTGCTAAAGGAACCAACGACAGGGTTACCATGGAGACGGGCTCCTCGTCGACTCCGTTGGGAGGGACCTACTCTCCGGCGCTCTACTCTTAAATGAAGCCCGACTCCAGAACAAACCGGTCTCCTTTCCGTCGGCTGACCTTTGCCCCCTGTGCGCACACTCCCTCTCCTTCCATCTCCCTGGATCTCTGTCTCTCTCTCTCTCGCAAAAAACAACAACCTCCACCACCACCGGGCCCCCCTCGCCTTGGCCCTCGGAGCCACACATTACCAGAGACAGAGAGAGAGCGCGAGCATGAGAGCGGCCTGAGAGCTGTCAATCACCCTGCAGTAGACACAGTGAGACATGTGAAGTGGTCGACGGCGCACAAACTGCCGACCCAACCGGAGCTAAGACACGCCCCCCCCTCCCCCCTCCCCCCCCCCCCCCAAAGAGGGCCTCCATACCTGTTTGGACCACACCCACCTCGCGTGTCGGTGCCCGTGGAGTAGGGGTTGCCGAACTGCAGCTCGGCGGGCCTGTGTGGCACCAGTGGGGGCGGGGAGGGGTCCTGTGGGTAGGGCAGGGGGTAGCGGAGCACCACGGGCTGCCGGACCTCGGACACCTGTTCCCCAGTTACCGGCTCCCTTCGCCTGGACACGCAGCGCTGCAGTTCCTGGGGCAGGGAGGAGAGATGGAGCCGGGTCACGTGATTGGCTGACGTCAAAATATGGCATTGTCGGATTGGCTAAAGAAGATGGCTACCTGAACGAAGTTGCAAAGAAATCGGACTCGGAAACGCAGATAGATGTAAAGGAGATCCCACATTGACGCAAAGGGTGCTCAACCGTAGCAACCATACGTGTTAGCGGTGGTTGATATGCATTGATATCTGGAGAAGTTTCATAAATGTCTTGGGTAAATATTGTTTTTGAAATTCTTAAAATGGTTTCTATGCATTTCAAAGTTGACAGATTTACACTCTTGTGTAAACCCATCAGTCGCATTCTGATTTGTGTATTTAGCGATGTAAATCTGATCCGCGGAGGACATGACAGTAATTTGTTTTTATTTGTTCAGCCTAAAGGGAGCCAAGCACCTGACAGGGAATCCTTGCATGTTAACTTGGCATATTTTACTGTGCTGTAAAAGTGTCATTTATCATTTATTCATTTTATAGAAACATACGCACATGACTAAATCCAACACAGAGAACCCCAGAGGAAACGGCCGACAGGCACAAAAGTACAAAGCACAGAGCCTGGGAGTAATGGCGTGTACTTAATGCAAGACAGCTTTATGAACAACCCCAGTACTGATCATTTTTTCGAAGAGAATAAATTACAGAGTGTGTGTGTGTGTGTGTGTGTGTGTGTGTGTGGTACATTTTTTCCACAGAGTTGTAATAAAAGGGACATTTCTCATCATCTATCAGCAGACTTTGAGAGGGAATAAGTAGTTAAATGGTGCAGAGGAAGACTTTCTCCCTTTCCCCCCCTCACCCAGCCCGTGTTTCAGCCTCGGCAGCGATGCCCTTTCCCCCATAATACCCCAAGCACCAGGCATTAGTCCTCTACTCATTACTGTAATGGGTGTCAAAACTCTGCTGCCGCTTAGCTGACAGAAGCGCCCTTTCCCACTCTCTCCCTCTCTCGCCCAGTCTCCCCGCCTCGCTCTCCCTTCTACCTTTGTCTTCCCTCTCTCCCTCCCTCCCTCCCTCCATCCCTCCCTCCCTCTCTCTCTCTCTCTCCCTCTCCCTCGCCCGACTCCGTGCCTCATCTCTTGATGACTTCATTAGCGCGCCGCTATCTGGTTTTAACATTTAAAGCAGGGCCAGCAGAGTTCAAGCTGACGCGCTGCGTGGCATTTGCAGGGGGGGGGGGGGGGGGGGGGGGGACGACGACGACAGGTATGGGTGTATTCATTAAGGTTGGACCCTGGGAATGCTGGAAAAGGTTTGGCAGGGTGTGGAGGGGGGGGGGTGGAGGGTTGTACTACTAATTGCAATAATATATAATGTATTATAATATATAATGTATACATTTTATTTATGTAAGACACTTCGATTTCGCTTGCAATCACTTTAAGAATTTGGAGAAAGGAAGTTTTCTTTAGTTTTCAACGCTCCGAGGCGCGTCCCCGTTCGGAGTGGAGAGCGTCATCTTTGTTGTTATAATGAGGCAAAAATTCTTGCCGCGAACCCAGATCAAAAACACAAGCTGGCGAGTGTGGCTCTGTGGCGCATCCTGTGGAGCGCATGACCGCCGGCCTACGCACCTCCTGCATCTGCTCCTTCTCACGCAGGGCCTGGGCCAGCCTGCGCTTCAGCTCCGTCACCTCGTTGGCACGCTCCGACATCTGCACCTACGCACACGGCAACAGACGGGCAGGCGAGGTAAATAAAACAAGGATGAGGTTTCCAACCGAATTGCTGGATTAAAGGATGACACCCTTCAGGTTACAACTCAGAAGCTCCCAATTAAATTCATGCCGGTTTCTCCTCCGTCTTCCAGCCGGGAGCAGGGCGCAGCAGAGTGTGTATGAGAGCGAAAGTGTTTGGAATAGGGTTTGTTGTGCTCTTCTGGAGCAACCCCCCTGTCAAATGTGTGGCCCGCACTGTAAAGTACACAAACCCAAGGGAGCAGACACGAGTGCAGGACAGAGTAGAGAGAGACCACAGTGAATCAAAGGAGGGCTATAAATTACACCCTCTCGCTGCCTCCCTCCCTTCCTCCCTCCTCGCTCTCTCTCTCGCTCCCTCTCAGAGAGGGGTTGACCCGGTGGGATAGTTTACACTGCGGCCTGCCGGCACTCCTCTATTCCCATTACAAAGGGTTCCCCCTCTCCCCCCCCCCCCCCCCCCCCCGCTCTGGTTCATAACTGTCAGTCTGTCAGTCTGTCCCAAACGTAACCCCTCGGCCCCGCTCTTTTTCCTTCAAGACTCTTATTTCACCCTCCACCCCCCCCCCCCCCCCCCCCCCACACACTCCAATCTCTCTCTCCCTCCCTCCAACGACTCCCACTCCCTCTCTCCCTCACCCTCCCTTTCCGCCAATCTCTGTCCCTCTCGCCCTTTCATCCAATCTCTCTCTCTCTCTCTGTCTGTCTCTCCCACTCCTCTGGATTTACGGCACTGTTTAAAGGGGGGGGGGGTCACGTTTGGGTGAAGGGAGGCTGCAACAGTCAACGTTTATCCATTTACTCCCTTTCCCTATATCATCATCCCTCCCCCACCCACTCCCTCTCCCTCTCCCTCTCGCTCCCTCTCCTTCTCCCTTCATCTCCCTCTCTCCTCTCTCCCCCCTCCCGTCCCTGGCGTAAACAGCCGTAAAGCACGGCGTTCCGGCCTGTCTTCCTCGTCAGCCTCGCGCTCACTGGGGACGTGCGGTGGGAGTCCCCCCCCCGCCGACCCATAAGAGGATCTTATTTACTTTGGAGATAAACATGCACTCAGAGGTCCCAGATCAAACCGAGCCCTGGAGGGGGTTGATTTGCGTGCAGAGAGACTCAAGTAAAAAAGAAAAGAAAAGAAAATGAACACAAGATCAGCATGCAAAAAAAAAAAGACATTGTCTGTCACATGGTCACGTGGTCTCTCCCTGAAACGGCACGTGGGCTGAGTGCACCGAGCGTAACCGATACACTGACACATTAATCCCGCCGAGAGGAGAGAGAGAGGCCCCCTCCAGCGGCGGGAGAGGCGGTCCGGGGCAGACACTGGAGAGCGGCTCTCAGAGGGAGTCTGGAGACGTTCTCTGAGCGTCTGTCTTAATGTGTGTGGGGGGGTGTGTGTGTGTGTGTGCGTGTGCGTGTGCGTGCGCGTGCGTGTGCGTGATCGTGTGCGTGTGCGTGTGCGTGTGTGACTCACTATGCGTAAATCACTATGTGTGTAACCCACTCCACCTTCGCCTTATCTGATTGCCATTCCCCCAGCTGTGCCTCGACCTGCCGGAGAAGATATGCGTGTTTCTGTTTTTCTGACTGGCAGGTGACCCAGAGTCCTTCACGGAGTACCGTAGCCTACAGTAGACGGAGCCTGTAACCCTGTGATCAACACCTGTGTGTGACCTGCGACATGAAGCCAGCGCAGGGGAAACACCACTATCTCATCCGTGTCCCATCTTACAGGGGAATGTGTCTGAGGGACCTGCATCTATGCTGGTAATAGTGTTGCCAGATTGGGCCAGATTTCCAGTGGTGCCAGATTGGGCGGGAAATCGGACTCAGACAGGAGAGCCGAGTGCAATACAGCAGACACAAAGTCCGATATGTCACTCACTTTGAATCGCTCCTCCTCATTGGCCAGCCGCTGTTTGAGCGTCTCGTTGATGGCGCACTGCTCCTTCCACTTCTCCTCCATGGCGGCCAGCTCCTCCTCCACCGAGCGTGTCTGCTCCAGCTCCGCCTCCACCTCCCCATCCAGCTCACCCACACTCCTCTCCTCCTCCTGATGCTCCTCCTCCTCCTCCTCCTCTTCATCCTCCTCGTCGTCGTCGTCGTCCTCCTCCTCCTCCTGCTCCTCCTCCTCCTCGTTCTCCTCGGCGCTCCTCCTCTCCTTCTCCACCTCCACCCAGCTCGTCATGCGCAGGCTCTCCTCCGGGAGGCGCTCCCTCGCTCCCGCCTCTCCCGCCTTCTCCTGCTCCCCCGACCCTCCTTCGTCGTCGTCGTCTCCCCCTGGCCGCGCTCCTCCTCCTCCTCCTCGCTCCTCGGCTGCCTGGGCCTCGCCTTGCCCCTGTCTCTCCTCCGACGCGGCGGCGGCCGGGGTGGGCGTGGCGGGGGGGCCGGGGGGGACGGGCGCCTCCAGGTAGGCCGCCTCCAGGGCGATGGTCATCTCGGCGCTGCCGCGCAGGACCGCGTCTGCGATGCTGTCTGGGATCGATGGGGGGAAGTGAGCGACAGGTGGTGATAGCTGAGGTAAAGCTACAGCTACACACGCACGATCAGCTCTGGATGGTGGTGGCGCGGCTCCATTGGGGGGTTTGTTTGTGGCTGAGGGTGTGTGTGCGTTTCATACCTGTTGTTGGGGACTCTGGACTATAGGCCAGGGGTCCCTGTGTCGTCTCTGTAGCTGCGTTCCTCTTGGGCTCCTGAGTACACGCACAGACAGACAGACAGACAGACAGACAGACAGACAGAAAGACAAGAGACAGACAGACAGACAGACAGACAGACAGACAGACAGACAGACAGACAGACAGACAGACAGACAGACAGACAGACAGAGTAAGAGAGACAGACAGACAGACAGACAGACAGACAGACAGACAGACAGACAGACAGACAGACAGACAGACAGACAGACAGACAGACAGACAGACAGACAGACAGACGTTAAACCTGTTGGAATAAAACCACAAATCGCTTCTTCCGACCTTCCTATTTGGTGAGATGGTAATTTCACATGAATGTGGGTATTGCATTGGGGTGTGTGATGTGTGTGTGCATATATATATGTAACGTGTGTATCCATGATTGTGTGTGTGTCTCTCAATGCATGCCTGTGTACTGGTGTGTGATGTGTGTGTGTGTCTCTATGCATGCCTCTGTGCCAGTGTGTGATGTGTGTGTGTGTCTCTATGCATGCCTGTGTACTGTGTCTATGTGTGTTGTCCTCTCACCCCCTGTGATTCGCTGAGCTTGGCCACCTGCCGGCGGAGGCGCTGGCACTCCCGGTACTTCTCCTTGTAGTGCTCGGCTGCCATGTGGAGGCGGAGCTTCAGCTCCTCCACCTCCCTCTGGAGCTCCGCCTCCGCCTCCGAAACCACAGCCAGGCTGCTGCCGCTGGCCCCGCCTTCCCCACTGGCCCCGCCCTCCAGGCAGGCCACAACACTCTGCTAGACCGACACCCAGGAGAGGAAGAAAGGAAAACAAGGAAGGGGGAAGAACAGGGAATGCATGAAGAAAGGGGACGGCGAAATTGAAGCTAATGCTTATTAGCAATGAGTCCGTCGTCAAAGAACGACGAAGAAAAAACAGGGCAAGGAGATGGCCGCTGTGAAAGTCGCACATACGCGGCATAAAGAGCCAAAGCGAAACAACTAATGGCAATTTTTCCCCACTGGTTTAATGAATATTAGTATCTGGTTAGAAAATTGTTGTTGAGCACAACGCCACCTTAAGGATCCTTCAAACCAATCTCACACCAGCAAACAAAATGGATGATTGCTCGCCGTCTCATCAGAGCATGATTCATGCACGTTCTTTGTTCAAAACAAAACAGTACAAATTCTCTGATGCCTTGCTTATTGATTACAGCGGCCTAGTCTAAGGAAAAATATATCTGTTGTAGACAGCTAGGTTGAATAAAAACCTATTAAGCGATAGCCCCGATCCGTTTGATGGCACCATGTGAGTGAAACCATAATAGCCCACCTTCCGAATGGGAAAAGGCTTTCACGTCACCCTGACAGTTCTATCTCCCAGTCAAAGCATTGAGAGCTTTCCGACGGATCCCATATCTCCGACCTGGGCAGCACTGATTGGATCAAGACAGCTTCAAAGAAACCATTTCAAAGAGGTCGCAAGCAATCACTCGGTTTAAATCTTGTTTTCTACGTGGTTGATTGCTCATTTGGGTGTCCCGTCGTCGGGCTGCGCGAACGACACTATCAAGTCAGAGCTGCGGGACTGTTCCCCAGTCCCCCATGCCCACCGGACGCCCCCCCCAGCCCCGGGACCCCCTGCAAGGGGGAACGGCCGGTGGGGTGGGCGCTCACCGCCTCCTTCAGCGCGGCGCTCCTCAGGCGGTCCAGCTGGCTCTCCATGCGGCGGCACTCGGCCTGGGCGTTGGCCAGGCTGGCCCGCAGCTTCTCGGCCTCCAGCCGGGCGCGGTACAGCTCGGCCATGCCGCGGTCCCGGGCCCCCGTGGAGTCCCGCAGCTCGGCGGCCAGGAGGGACGCCTGCTGCCGGGACGCCTGGAGCTGGTCCTCGGCCTGACGGAGCTGCTCCCGCACGCGGGCCAGCTCCGCCTGAGAGAGAGAGAGAGAGAGAGAGAGAGAGAGAGAGAGAGAGAGAGAGAGAGAGAGAGAGAGAGAGAGAGAGAGAGAGAGAGAGAGAGAGAGAGAGAGAGAGAGAGAGAGAGAGAGAGAGAGAGAGAGAGAGAGAGAGAGAGACTTTATTCATCCTGGCTGGGAACATCAGGAAGATGAATGAATAGGAAAGAGAGTCAGCCAGAGACCATATTGGCCAGGGGGGGGGGGGGGGCTAAATACTGTTTGTGGGCAAGTTGTTGTTTGCTGTTGTTGCTGTTTGTGGGCAAGTGCAAAGGTGCGATACAGTGTTTGCATCCACAAAATGCTCCCATTATGGGTGCGTCCTCATAGAAACCTGAATAGAAAAGTCCCCAACGTCTGAACAGAGCCACACATGGGTCCCAGACAGACCTTGTGGGCCTGGTGGTTGTGCAGCTCCTTCTCCAGGCCGTCCCGCTGGGCCAGGCACGCCCGCATGCGCTCCAGCTCCTCCTGGAACTGGGCGATGGTCACCTCCCGGTTCAGCTCCACCGCCTTCAGCATCTGCAGCTCGGCACTCAGCTTGGTGTTCTCCAGCTCCGTGCTGCGCAGATGGGCCTGGTGAGGGGGCACACGGGCACACACACACACACACACACACAGACACAAACAGGCACACGCATACAAACACGCAAACACACGCACATGATTGCCACACGTATCTCATGCTGTGTTGCTGATCCTTGATCTTAATTGGACGGTAACGTTCCAAGTTTTCAATATCGGCACACCCTTTAAACGGGTCCTAATCCATCCACGCCGTCGTGGTTCATCCGTTTCTTATTTGTGCCGTCGGAATTATGCCTTTTGAATCACCTAACACCCACACCCACTCCATCAAACAGATGTTTTCAAAAAGTTTACCGCAAACCCGATCGCCGGTCGACATTGATCAACACACACAGACACACACCCAAGCCCACAAACACCACCCCCCCCTCCCCTGTGTCAGAGCTGAGAGCGCCCCATCCCACCTTGTAGCGGTCCCTCTCGTCCCGTTCGTTTTTCAGCTGGCTCTCCAGGCGGTCTCGCTCGGACCCATGCTTCTTCAGCCTATCGCGGAGGCTGGGGGACGACGCCGGCCACGCCAAACAATCCCGCCCAACAGGTCGGTTCGCCGGAGGGAGATAACAAACAAAGGACATGGAAACATGAGGCCAGAGCCTTTCTATGCCAGGAGCCACAGAAACTAAACATACCGAGTACGGATTCCCACATACTTCAATGCTGACTATTTATTATTATTCCTTTAACTGCTCAAAAGGCCTCCGGGCGATAATGCCACAGCTCGAGCCAGGAAGAGTGAATCTCCCCGAGGACACGCATAGTGCTGCTCGAGTGTTACTTCATGATGAATGTCCTGTTCATATCGACTGCGAGTGCCTTACGAATTCCTCTTCAATGTTATTTGCAAAGCCCTTAATCAGTAACAGCGCCAAAGGGCCTTCACAGGCCCACATGACTTGACACCTCTTTACCCCTAGGGGGAAAAACAGAAATCAAAACTGAACAAACATCAAGAAGGAACACATCAAGAACGATTCGGTGCATGAAGTAAATTGCGCTGTTGCGTGCAAAGCTGCCGGATCCACCTCCTTCACCCTCCCCCTCCCCCCCCCCCCCCCCCTCCTCCCCCCCCCCTCCTCCACACCAGTCCAACTCCGTCTCCTTCTGCAGGCTCCTCTGGGACACTCCCCGCAGCTCCTCCTCCAGGTGCCGGACCCGCTCGCAGGCCTCACACAGCCTCCTCCGCACCTCCTCGCGCTCCTCCGACAGGCCCTGCGACGACCGCAGCAACTCCTGCAAAACACACGCCGGGGGAGAGGAGAGTGAGGAGTGGGGAGGGGAGGGGAGGGTAGAGGGGAGAAAGGAGAGGGAGAAGGGGGGTGGGGGGGGGGGTTGAACAAAACATATCTGGTGAAAATAATCACCACGTGCAACAGCTGACCCTGCTGATGTCATCCCTGCAGCATGTGGGTCTCCCACCATGTCCATGACTAACCCTTTGCAGGAAACGGTTGGCGCCGATACAATGAGCGCCTCGTCTATACTATACTCGATGCGTCCCTCAAGCTTTTCCTGGCGCTTTGAAGTCACACCCATGAATGGAATTGAACGACCCGCCACTTAGACACAATGGAAAACTTGAATGAGGCAAATCAGACCGCACTACAGTACAATAGAAGTACACCTTTCATGAACACCTTGGACTGCCTTCAGGTATTGTGAGACTGCTTGGGCAGGCCTAGGGGAATTCGTTCAACGGGTTGCTTGTCACAAAACAGACGCTGAGAGAGCCTGTATGGGCAGCTGGGAGTGATCTGTCAGAACACCAGTGCACTAAATCACCCCAAGAAACCACTACCTATGACAGCCCAACACGCCTATACAAATACACACTGTTACACCTTAACACACACAAACACACACCATATACACACCCCTCCTCTCCATCTATCCCACTTATATTCTAGTATGCGTGTGAAAGGAAGAGATCTTTATTCAAGGTCATTTGCGAATATACACGAAAGAGGAAAGGGAAATCTACGGTTGCAAAGTACATGCTAAACACACACACACACACACACACCCACATGACTCTTTCTGTGCTTGGCTCAGTCTTATTACTGTACGATTTTTACAGCTTGCATTGGCAAAGCACTTTAGCAGTGCATTAAGACCTTATAAAAAGCAAGGTCATAAAATTAGCAGCAGCAAAATATATACTTATGTCCTCACATTAAAACTTTAAAGATATTTTAACACATGGCAGGAGCTTACCTACCTGCTTTCCAAAAACGCCTGCCTTCTCTTATGCACACATACACACACAGACACCAAATACACAAAATCCAACACACAAACACACAATTACCCACACAAATCAATTGCATACCAATGAAGGACAGAAACACACGACTTTAATAACAACGTGTGTTACAGCTGTAATTTATGGCCATTTTGTATTGCGTAAAAAATAGTCTAACTCAAAGCATTGCGCTCTCTGAACCTAGGAGATGGAACGTACACTAGGGGGCGATAGCAGACCAGTTTCCAATCTACAACTCCCAACTGCCTTGGGGTTGCCCTGCTTCCCCCTCTCCCCCCTACCCTCCAACTCTCTCAACAGGCCCCTCTTTCTTTCTTTCTTTCTCTCGCTAGCTCTCTCTCTCACTCACGTGTAATGCGTTTGCTTAATCAGCCAGGACCCTTATAAAAAACTGCCCGATGTGACGCTCATCGTGAGGAATGGAGCTCCTACCTTAGAGAGAGAGAGAGAGAGAGAGAGAGAGAGAGAGAGAGAGAGAGAGAGAGAGAGAGAGAGAGCGCTGAGGGGCCTGAATGGCGTGACAGCGTGGTGTTGACGCTGGGCAGGGCCTCTGTTTTCAGTCTGGCGGTTTTGCGGACTGCCCTCCTCTCATTCCACACACAGACTAAAAGGGTTTGCAAGAGGGTGGCATAATGAGCGTGTCTCTGTGTATTTGTATGCAAGCGTGTATGTGTGAGTGCAAGCGCGTTTTGTGCGCTTGTATTCACACACACGCTTGAATGCATGTTAAAAAGAGACCTCGCGGCACTGAAACTGAACGCGGATTTTAGTTTGAATGGCATCAGAGGGATGCAATTAATTTTTTTGACGTGCGGTTGTGTACATGCGTGTGAATGTACATGGGTGCACGTGCACGTGTGTGTGTGTGTGTGTGTGTGTGTGTGTGTGTGTGTGTGTGTGTGTGTGTGTGTGTGTGTGTGTGTGTGTGTGTGTGTGTGTGTGTGTGTGTGTGTGTGTGTGTGTGTGTGTGTGTGTGTGTGTGTGTGTGTGTGTGTGTGTGTGTACGTGCGCGCGTAGGGCTTTGACGTCATGTTTGTTCACTCTGTGGTTGCGATGGCATCGTCCCTGACGCCAGATGCCCGATAAATTGCGTCCCCTTTCTGTTGGGGCCCAATGAATCCGGTCATTAAAAAAAGCGAAGAGAAGCGATAGAGAAACCGCAACACATACACAAATACACACATTTACACAGACCCTCGCAGATACACACACCCCAAAATTTGCGTATAGATCAATCAAAATCAAAGCCGGGAAGGGTCGGGATCCTACACAAAGGTAGGCCTTTGATGTTCTCAACTCGTGATCACTGATGTAGAACTGGCTCCACGTGTAAGACGCAGGCAGGGAACGGCTGTCTGCATAAAGACGGATACAGCCACACAGTCATGCTGGAAGGCACCAACATGCAAACTTAAGCAAAACACAGGAGTACATGTCCATATGCAAGTTCACACATTCACATTTTTATATGGCAGACTCTCTGCCAATATTACAGATCACAAAAAGCAAATGACACGCTGTCTTCTTTGCTAGGACTTCGCATTAAACAGGATAGCTTAGGGATATTATTCTTTACAAAAACGAATTTGTGAATGTTTCATATGGGCCAAAAATGGGTATGGTTGTGTTACTGCAGTCACACCCCACCCCTGGCAGGAACTAGTGATGGTAAACAAGCTGTTTCCCTGAACCCACCTGCCCTAACCTAATATAAACACATTCCTGATCGTCTACTTTAAATTGAAAAAAGCTAATTCCTGGAATAGGTTGAATGTACATACATTGTAACTAAATATTTATTATATTTCACCCCCTTAGTATAAACATGCTGAGACTTAATGAATATTCAACACCGACAAGAGGCCGTTGAAAGTTCCCATGACATTTTGGCGCGAATCAAGAAACTAACACTTAATCTAAAATGGCCACCTATCTGGAGAGAAATCTTGCACACCCATGATCACAACCTTCCCTCAACTTCCCTCATAACCCAACAAGCACTGTCCCACCACCACCACCAGTACCACCACCACCACCACTGGCAGCAGCAGCAGCAGCACCACCACCACCACCACCACGGGCAGCACCAGCAGCACCAGCAGCAGCACCACCACCCCCCCCACGGGCAGCACCACCCACCTGATTGTGGCTCCTCAGCAGGCTGCAGGTCTCCCTCTCCTGCTCCCTCTCCCTGGCCAGGCGCTTCTGCTCCTCCTGCAGCTGCTGCTTCTCCTGCTGCAGGAGGCGCATGGCCTTCTGCAGCTCCCGGCGCTCCTGCTGCACCTCCTCCACGCGCTGCAGGAAGCAGAAGAGAGTGGGGGGAGAGGAAGGGGCAGAGGGGAGCACCGGTATAGCTCAGTGTGGACAGCTGTGTGGACGGGGAGATCTGGTGTACATCTGTGGCTGGTTCCCATCAGTGATGGGATGGTTCTCTTCGAAACACAAACACACACTTCCACCAGAGAGAGGAAGATGGTAGGGATGCGGCATCTTGCTCAAGGGTTCTAAGGCAGGGGAGCGAGTGGTCAATTTGAAGGATCTGTGTGTGTGCGTGTGTGCATGCATGTTTATATGCATGTATGTTTGTATGCATGCATTTGTCTATGTATTTTATGTGTGTGTGTGTGTGTGTGTGTGTGTGTGTGTGTGTGTGTGTGTGTGTGTGTGTGTGTGTGTGTGTGTGTGTGTGAGTGAGTATCCCTACCTCTAACAGGCCAGTCTTTGTGGTGACCACCAATATGTCGGAGTTGCTGTCGTCCTCGGCGACGGTGAGGAGCTCATCAGTGGGTGTGGACGGTTTGAACAGGAAGGGCGTGCTGGCACCTCTGATGTCACCCGTGTGGGTGACGTAACAGAACTGGTAGAACTCCCCGTCAGACTTGGGAACGTAATAGCCTATGACGCAAGGACCGCAGGAGTTGTGCATAAATATCACATAAGAATATAGGTCTGCTGTTGGGTCTGTTTTTTCAAGGTGGACTAGACTGGTGGAACTACATTTTTTAATTACAGAACATGAGTCAGGCATGTTTGACATCAGGCGTAACATTTGATGTATTTTTTTTTTATCTATCATAGATGAACTGAACATGAAGCATTTTCATGTAACCATATAAGCTATCTTTCAAAGATGTTTTTTTTTTTATAAAAAGAAAATTCTCCCTTGTTTATACATAAAAAAAAGAAAATCTGCCTTGAGTGAGCATTAAGTCCAGATGTGTGGGATACAAAATAAGTTTGGTTTTCTTTTTGGTCTTTCGACATTTCCGAGCGAATGGCTCATTTCTGCACCAGCGGGGAGCCACTTTAGCAGCCGAAAGGGAACGAGAAAAAAAAGCACTCACACAAACACAAAAACACAAACACACACACTCGCACATAGGGCAGGAGTTACCGCCCTGACTGCAGAAGCCTCCCCTCCACATTAAGGAAACAGAATATTTACTCGGATGAAGCCCGAAGATTTAATGGCGATAATATTTCAACCAGTTGGTAAAATGCTGCCATTACAGTACATTAAATGTGTTATAGAACCAGTGTGTTTAAAAAAAACAGATGACCACTGAAAAGCTCTCGTTAGAGCATATGAATTGTGACTTACAGGCAGCCAACCACTTTCTCTGAATAACCACAGAGGAGTCTCATGTTTTCACAGTATAATATCTGACCATGCTAGAGCCACTAAAACCAGTACGCGGACCCTCGGACCGAGTATGTGTGTGTGTGTGTGTGTGTGTGTGTGTGTGTGTGTGTGTGTGTGTGTGCGTGTGTGCGTGTTTGTGTGTGTGGTTTGAGAGAGGTGTTCAGGTCCCTGGCCGCGGTTGCGGTTTTGTTCCCCTTAATAAAATAAAAGCCCTCGTTTTTATATGCACCGTTAAATAGGGGAGCTGCCTTGGAATATGTGTGTGTGTGTGTGTGTGTGTGTGTGTGTGTGTGTGTGTGTGTGTGTGTGTGTGTGTGTGTGTGTGTGTGTGTGTGTGTGTGTGTGTGTGTGTGTGTGTGTGTGTGTGTGTGTGTGTGTGTGTGTGTCGTACCTTGGAACACCACACTCCTCTGCACTGTGCTGCCTGGCTCATAGCTCTCGGGCATCGAAGACCAAAGGAAGGTGTAGTAATCCCTGGCCGTGCTCCAGCCGACCTTTAGGGCACAACGAAACAACATCATTATCATCGTCATTAGCGAGATTCTCTCCGCATCTAAATAAAAGGACACAACTGGGCAATGTAAAATCACAATGCAGAAAGCCGAACCAAGGTTTCCCGAAAGGTTGGCAAAAATGGTATACGGTGCTTAGTGTGCATACCGTTCTTTTTCAAAACAAACGCTGTCGTTTATACTTTTCAGGGGGAAACTTGTGTATAATGATGCCTGTTTTTCACAACGGCGGGACTTAATAGCGCACACTACAGGATTGTGGAGGGGAAGAATGGAAACATTTAGAACCCCAGGAACCCTCCCTCCCTAGACCAGCCAACCCTCTTTTTTCCACACACACCCTCCTCCCTTCCTCATTTCCTACACCCTCTGCCCTTGCTCATTCCCTACACCCTCCTCCCTTCCTCAGTCCCTACCCCTGTTTGGACTACGAAAAAAAAGGGGGGAAATGGAGGTGTGAGGTTTTGGGGGTGGGGCAGTTTGTGCATGTGTGGGTGTGTCTGGATGCAGCCTGCACACGCGCGCGCAAAAGTCAGTTAAGAGGAAAGGAAACAGGAAGTGCGAGAGGGGGGCGGGAAAAAAGGTGAAAATTTTACGCAGAGAGGAGAGGGACATGTAATTATATGAATTTTGTGTGTTGGTAAGTGACGGATGATGGAAAAAGCAGTCGTGAACATCATAACTTTGCCCTGCGTCGTAAAGCTGTCCAGCACAATCACCCACACCCTCTGTCCCGGACTCCACCGTGTACTTCTCTGAAAGATGTGTGCGTGCACGCTCGCGCGCGCGCACACACACACACACGCGCGCACGCACACGCACACGCACACGCGCACACGCACACGCACACGCACACGCACACGCACACGCACACACACACACACTCACACCCACACACAAACACAGACACAGACAGACAGACGAGACTTCAACCTTACTCATGCGATAAATGCATGTGACATTTCATGATTGTGCTCAAGCCAAGGGTTATTTTGACCACCAGTGGGACTATACAGAGCCCATACGAGTAAATAAGGATGACATTCAAACTGTAGAAAGCCTCTTTAAGTGGAGATGAATCTGCCTTAGGATCCAGATTTGCATTCCTTTGTTATGCAAACAAAACGAATCCTCCTGTATTCATTTGCACCAGTCCCTGGGATTGAAGAGCGTGGCTGTTTATTTCTTCCTCTCCAAGAATATGATTGACAAACAACATCTCCGTCAACAGACAATTCACATAGGATTTATTTATCTTATCCAACAAAATGATAGGATAATAGCCTACATACTATGACTCAATGTGCTGCGATGACGTCGCTACATACTTCTATCAACACGGATGCCAAGGACAGTAAATCAACCGCATACATTTTCAAAACACTTCACACACTTCACACGTCTCTGTCACGCCTGACCTGCACGACCAGGCGATTAAACAATTGTTGTCCCTAAGTTATTACACAAGAACACTGACAACAATTTCACACCAATCTAATGTCAAACCAATACTGACATCTTGCCAAGGACGAACTTTGCGTGTCAAAGACTGACACGACTGACAGGCAAATGGCAACCAGTGCGAGGCCAAAGGAGGCCAATGTCATGCGCGTCTTTCTCACGCAAATCAAAATACATATATGTTTCTACCTGAACGCAAGCACACATTATGTAAAGAAATTGTTGCACATCGCACTGCCAAGTTGACTGACAGTTGGTTAGGTAAGCTACAGTGTTCCAACACACAAGTGATGTGATAAAATAATCACAGGCAGGAGCAGCAATCAATCACTCTGCTGAGCTGTGAGGGAACACTCTGATGACACGTTAATTATACACTCATACAACGGGTTTCTCCCTGCCCACCCAAACATGCCACAACCAATAACCTCCAAGGGCTTTTCTCGGTGTGTGCGTGTTTGAATGTGTGTGTGTGTGTGTGTGTGTGTGTGTGTGTGTGTGTGTGTGTGTGTGTGTGTGTGTGTGTGTGTGGGTCTTTGCATGTGTGCGTGGGTATAAATGTCATTTTTGATTCTGAAGACTTTCGATCCTTGAAGATAGTTTGGCATATTTTTCTGTTTTTATTATTTTGCTTCCACTCTCATAAACAGAAATTATCATAAGATGGAAAATGCGAATATCATGGTTCTGTGGTTACAATGTACACTGTTGCCGTGTGTGATGGTATGTCATTTTAGTATTGATGTAATGACCTGGAATGCAAGTGGAATGACTTTGTCTATGGACAGTTTCGGCCACTAGGTGGTGTCTGTGCACAACTAAACATAGGCTGTCTGTGAGGTCTCACAAGGCATTATCGACACAAACCAGCTCATTTAGTCACGGCCTCTGTCATTATGTTTGAAATGTAATTAATGACAGGAACGACAGAATGTAGAGGTGAAATTAGTTCAGTCATCTGTTTAGTTACATGATGTAACATTCATGTGGTTAATGTAAGTAAAAGTCATTTCAGGATAGTTGAACAGTAAAGCTTCTTGTAAGCAAGTGAGTACGTTTGTTAACGTATCCACGTATATATCCAGATAATGGCTCAACATACAGGCATTAATATATTATTAATGTTTCATATGTCACTTATTAGGCACAATACAGTCATGCATTCCCAAGAGCATGCATACACAAAGTTACCCCCAACACACATTGGCTGACCAACATTAGCGTTTTACTTTTTCCTATCCCGGTGACAGATGGTCTTTGTTAACAACATAGGTACGTAATTCACCTATTGACATCGCAGGCTTACACATGGAGTACTGCAGCAACAGGAGAAAGATCCCAAGTTGAAAACGGTTTTGGGGCAATTAAAAACCTTAATAGCCCACTAACATGGCTCTTTTAATTACCGACATCTTTACCACCTCCGGAAGATAAAATGCTCTGCTTCTCTCTGAACACGGACAAACCTACGTACGTCGAAAAAATATAAAAGTTTGGTGTGCTTCTTCCCCCTCCGACATGAAGAACTAACCATCAAACACGCTTTCATTAGCAGGGATTACAACAGTTACATTTTCCAATCGACTTTTTCCAAATAAAACCAGCATCTTTATTCTCTTGTAATTGAGCTGGTGGATTTGAAGTGAGTTCTTAAGCGACGATAAAGTGTGTGTCTTTAGACTTTTACGACACATTAAGTTTTCCCCCGTTCACATATCCTGTTAATTACGTGTGAGATTTGATGGGCCTTGATGAAAAGAGCTGTGCGGAGTGGGGGGTTTCAGGAGACACAGAGGACAGACACAGAGAGGAGACGGCAGGGAACAATACAAGGAAGGAGAAGAAGAAAGACTGGAAAGCAAAGGCAGCTGCTGGAGGAAAAGCTCTTAATAAGAATCCGTGGTTAATAAAGGGCAGCAAATGTACCCTCCCCAACCGGTGAGGCCCATTAGAACCATCACACTGCATCCACTCTCATGAAGGGCTACCGCGCTAAAGCTCATTTGTGTCGCTGGGGATTTTAGCACGAAGCTATGCTAGCCTGGAGCCCTTCAAAACTACATTGAAATAGGGCACGCATGTCTAAATAATATAATCGCATGACACACACACACACACACACACACACACACACACACACACACACACACACACACACACACACACACACACACACACACACACACACACACACACACACACACACACACACACACACACACTTATTTTTGCTGACGACTGTGTGAAAAGGGTCTGGGGACTGCTTCTTGAATCAACTGTTACATCAATTGCATTGCCAGGTGATTGTATACATTTAGAATAGAATGTTCACTTCAGGCGTGACAAATGTGGTTCATCTGCGCGTGTGTGTGGTGCGGGTACCTTGAAAATGCCCACCCAGTCTTTAGGGTGAGGCGTAATGTACGGGGTCAGTGTGTAGCAACATTCCAGAGGTGCTTGCGGTAGGAAACTCTTCCCCACGTTCTGAAAGATGACATGGGCAAAGTTGGACATCTCCATGATGCTCAAGCTGCTGCCAGGCGATGAGTCCACCACCTGGAAGGATGACATCATATCCTTCTGGTCACTTCATTGGTCTGACCTGAGCAGCTAAAGTAGGAAGAATGGACAGAGAAAATGGCAGGTCAACAAAGTGTGAATCCTTTCACCATCACTAGTAGAGTGCATAACTGGAATAGATAAGTAGTTGAAAACATATGCCATAGTTCACTTTAGTATTGTTATTTTAATAACATGTTATGTTAGATAATGTACACTACAGGATGGTGACAATGATAACCTGGATTTTATTTTGGATGCTTCTCACAAGTTAGCTTACATAGCATACCACAATATGTAAAAATGGCTAACCGTAACAGGATGAGAAGACTAAACTTAGTTGCGCTATCAGGTGAGCTATCATTAGCTTCTGAGCAGCAGGCCATGTCATGACACATACTGAGCTAACGTAAGCCGGACAGCTAGCACGGTGGTGAATAACAACAAGACAACCGTATGCATATATCTCTTTCACACGTGAGATTAGAATGATTTGCAGTTATATACGACTCGGAAAAGCAAATGCACATTATAAAACAGATCGCGATAGACAGGTTCGTTGCCTTTGCAATCCGTACCGTTGTTGTCAATGCACTGGCGATGATGCGTCGCTTCTTCCTGAAGACCAAATGATGCTGTCACTTCCGGGATGCTTTAAAGATGCTGTGGGTATGGGTACCCCGAGGATGCTCAAGACGCAATCTGGATGCAAGAAAGAGCTGAAAGAGAGCTGAAAGAGAAATGTATGTCCCCGATCAGGCGACTACTTGAGAAATATATAGATTACATTTCATTTGAAGCATCTCCATCCATACACAATGGCCACATGTTGCTTCGATGTATAACACCTTATTTTATTATAAATATATTACATTTATTTATTGAAATTACAAACACAAGAATTGTAGACATAATTCGACTTATTGCAGGAATAGACAGTATCCAATTAATTATATCATTCAGTTTCAAGAAAAAGATAACCTCGCTTTCATTTTTAGTAAACAATTTTTGGCATGTATTTACGTTATACTTTTTAAATTATTACACAATGTATGTATCAGATGTATAACTTGATGAAAGGAGGCGGCGGCTTTAAGAAACGTATTCAATAATAACCCGCCTTCCATCGTTTCTATTGGCTGTCGATGTGTACTGCAGAGCTTTGATTGGCGCACATCGCCGTAATTCACGGTCTATTATGTTTTGCTTCCTGGCCTGACAGCTGTCACTGTACGACGAGGTCAAGGGGAAAGAAGCATGGCTGCCTTGATTAGGGGGTCTCGCAATTTATTGCCGAGGTGGAATAAACATGTCGCCCCTACGTTCGGTAAAGTAATTCATTTATTAGTCCACATCTCTGCAGAAATGTACGTCTGTCATTGCCGAGGTTATACAGAGAAAATAAGCAAATGCTGGTTTGTAGCTTGCTCTGCATTTAGCCTCATATTGTTACTGTCTAAAGGGATGAGTTATTGGCGATCCTTCCAAAGGTTGCTCAGGATAAGATCCTATAGTTTTATGAAAACCCCACATGGATACGACTCTGCCGTCGTACAAGGGGCAATGGTTACATCAATGACAGCTGCTTTCCCCACTTGTGAATCCAATCCTTGCTTCTTGTTCTTTGCCGTTTTCTGACATTGCTGTTGAAACAAAACAGGATTGTCGACATAATTGACCGCGTCTTCACCGACCTTCTATTACCGTGCATGTCATATATTGTTTTTATATATCAATGCGTAGAGGTGTACCCCTTTTAGGAGTAGTCTGCACGCAGACGCAGTGGGTCTGGCTGAAATTCCTTGCCCTCATGGAGGGTGTCACACGCCCCCAACCGCCAAGACCCAATAAAGTCTCCCTTTCTCCCCTCATACCCTAAAGGCTTATTCTGAGCAGCCTTCTTGCTCCATAATGCCGTTAGATCTCACACATTTGACATAGCCAGTTTGTAACAGCTTGGTTTAACTAGTTCTAATGGTGATTGAAAAAAATCATAAGAGACAGCTCTATGCTTGTATAACAATGACTTCAAAGTCCTCAATGTATTACCTCAGAATTGTATTGTTTAGTGCATAATAAGCAGCAGGAGTAATTTAAATAAAGGTTACATGGCAATTTACTGTTTTCCATGATAGCTATTTTCCTATGCAAATACATAATCCCACTCAGATCTGAGCTGGTGAGTAGAAGGCTTCCTTTAAGTAGTCTACCACTGCCATCAACAAGCAATATTTCAAATTTAGGATTAGGTTTTTTAACAATTTGAGTATTTTGACTGACCAAAATCGATCTTATTATAATCTAACCAGAGCTAAAAACAGATAGTGATAAGCAACATAGGATACATTGTCGTAGCAATTGCAGAGAATGGAACACAATCAATTTTAGGCAATAATGTAAATTTGGGCAGTATGTTGTTATAATGCTCAAAGCTTCTTATCTCACAATCAATTTAGACTACAAAACTTTAAATAATTATTTCATATTCATCCAATACATTTTCTCAGTAAACCTCAAAAATTACAAAATGATTGACTGCGATTATTTATTATAAACAATACATTCCTTCTCACACCATACTGAAGATACCAGACAGATATTCACAAGTGTGAATGGCCTGCTGTGCCCATGACATGACTGACCTAGTCCATTTTGGACTCTTAACGGACTGCCACTTGGCCCAGTCAGAGCACCGTTGAATATATTGTTTATTTCATATAAAAAATTGTAAGCTGTTTAAGTGCAATCAAGTCATGAATTGATGTGGTTTTCGTCATAAACAAACACTGAAAATGCTCTTGGAGGGGAATATGTTCAGAATGTTGCTAATTGTCCAGCTCCTTCTTCCCCTCATTTAGGGCCGAGCCGGTCGATGGCCTCCAAGACGCCGGTGGGCTTCATCGGCCTGGGTAACATGGGCAGACCCATGGCCAAGAACCTCCTGAGAAATGGCTACCCTGTCATCGCCACCGACGTCTTCCCAGAGTCCCGCAAGGAGCTGCAAGACCTGGGAGCACAGGTAACCAACCCCAGCGAGCCGCTCGCAGCCTATTAGGAAGGACGTGCCCTTAGATAGGCCGGGTGATTGATGACATATTTCCTATGGACTATCGTGGCCTCAGGGAGTAGGCCAGCAGATACTTCACCACACATTCACACCTGAAGTGCTCACTCAATGAGGACTCACTCGCACTGTAGTAAATCCCTTTTAAGCATCAGGTAAGTCGACAGCTGCTAGCGGCCACACCACGTATTTGCCGCACATTCGATCGCTTGAGTGGCGTTTGAGAGCGGGAAATGACCGGAATGTAAGTTTCCCACGAGCGGAAAATTCTCAAAGCTTCTGTAACACCACTGGTTGCTTACTGGTTGATGTTGTTGTATTTGTTCCATAATGAGCGTCCCCGCCCCCACTCTTCCTCCTGGCATCGCTGTCTTCAGGTGTTTGACACCCCGGCGGATGTGGCGGAGAAGGCGGACCGCATCCTGACCATGTTGCCCTCCAGCCCCAATGTCATCGAGGTGTACACCGGAGCCAACGGCATCCTGAAGTACGTAAGCACACCCTCGGGGGGGGGGCCTTTTCAAACGCAACAAAGTGGCAAAAATTATCGCTTGTCTACCCGACGCCTCGGTTCTGACTAAGTGGACGGCGTACAAAAGGGTAGCTTTTCAAAAAGTAGTATTAGCGATCATTATCAGTTAATTACCATGCCACCAAATATGCCTACTGACAAAGCGATCTAGCTCCCTAGGCTCAGACCTGTGTCTCAGGTTGATTCTTTTGTGTGTTTTGGTTAACCATTCAGTGGATAGTGTTTGGTGAAATGAGTTGGAGGGATGTGTTCTGACATAGCATTTAGTCGAGTTAAAAAAAGGTTTATTTGAAGTGTATGCCAGAAGGCATTAACATGATAACTGATGCTTGTTCTGACACAGCCTCTGTGTTCTGTTTATCAGTCATGGTCTCAACCTGACGTATTATGCCAAAGGGCTGCAAGTCAAACTCTAAAAAAACATCATAAATTTTTTGTTTTAGTTTTTTTATGGCTTTCCTCAGCAATCAACAAGTTTGGGTTATTTTTAATCTTAATTTGTCCCAGGTGTAAACAGAGGTGTGAACATGTGTAAAGTCCACTCTGCTGTGGCGCGTCTTCTCCCCAGGAAGGTGAAGAAGGGAACGCTGCTGATCGACTCGTCCACCATCGACCCCGCCGTGTCCAGGGAGATGGCCGTCGCTGCAGAGAAGATGGGCGCTGTGTTCATGGACGCTCCCGTGTCTGGAGGTACTTCCGGGTTTCGATTTCTACGTTACAAAATATCCCATTTCACATATGTGCTTATGTCCTTGTATACTATCTACATTTGTTAGGAGCAGTGTTAATGAACCTTGGTGTCAGGACAGGCCCTGTAATGCGATGCTCAAGTATCTTTAGTTTTTTTTATAAGTCATCAAGTCGTCATGCAGGAAGGATATACCCATGACATAAGAAGGGGAGGGGGTGTAGTGTCTCTAGCAGGAACCTGCCAGTGGTCTGCTTCAAAACGCTTACAGAGCAGGCCAGTGACCTTGCCAATGAACACATGCAGTGTCTCAACGGTCCTCCGTCCCCCTTGTGTATCTAAACTTTGGGCTGATATGGCTTTAGTGCTCGGACACGGGTCGTAATTACAGAGCGGTCTGGCCAGTGGGGGCCCTCTCCACGTTTTATTGGCTGCTTTTGACCGGCACTCTTAAAGGCACGGTTAAGGTTTTAAGTTCTCATTATGTCTGCCCTGTCTGCCTGTGACGGCTCCTTGACAGAGCACAGGATCACCAGTCACCCTTAATGGGCTAAGCCGCGGTGCAGAATCCCATGTCAGAGCTCCTCATGTTGATGGAACCGTAATGGCGGGTATCCCGTGTCACTGCCTTTCATGTCAGATAAAGAGTCATAAAGAGGAGAGAAACTGCCCTCACATGGAGTGCAGGGGAGGAAGAGGGGTGAGGGGAGGTGGTGGTGGTGGTGGTGGTGGTGGGATGGGGGCTGGGGGCTGGGGGCTGGGGGGGGGTTAGAGATAAGACAAGAGAGGGAGAGACGTGTTGCAGTAAAAACCTGTCTCTGTGTCGTGCACTCTCCTCTGTGGGTTACTTCCGTGCTTGCACACAGACACACAGACACACGCACACATACGCAAACACACACACAGACATACACACGCAAACGCACATAGACACACACACACCGATCTCTCAGAGACACACACACACACACACACACACACACACACACACACACACACACACACACACACACACACACACACACACACACACACACACACACACACACACACACACACACACACACACACACGCGCGCAAATTCTCAACTTTTACATTTTCAAACAGGCTACAGCCATAAACTGCTTCCTATTGTTTTAGCACCGATCTCCATACAGCCCTGTTTGTTGTCTGTTGCGCAATCAGTAAGAACACACAGAAAACACCATGACTTCCTCCCGCACACAGACACACACAGACTTGGCCTACACCGTTGTGTTTACCGGCTGGCGTCTGCGAAACAGACAGGCTGCAGTCAGTAAGATCAGAGTCCTAAGCCTGTTTCTCTAGCTTTAGCACGCACACACACACACACACACACACACACACACACACACACACACACACATATACAGACACCCACACACACAAACAGTGTTTACATACTGTCGACAGTGTGCAGTTAGGGAGTGCAGTCCTGTGTGAAGGTTCCTCTCCCCTGCTTTTTAGCTAAGCTTCTTTTACTAGCTGAAGATGACCAATGATTTACCTGCTACCTTTGGCCTCGGGGGCCGAGCCCCGCCGACACACACACACACACACACAAACACACACACACACACACAGAGCTTGTCTCTCTCTCTCTCTCTGACACACACACACACACACACACACAGTCAAACCCAGCCAGCCGTGTGTTGGATGTAGCCCCTGCTCTGATAAGAGAGAGCTGAACTTGTGGAAAGAGGTCAACACACGAGGTCACAGAGTAGACACTAAACACTTGACTCTCATGCTCCTCCTCACCCCCCCCCCCACCCCCCACCCCTCACCTCTCCTCGTTTTGATTTAGGACACCAGGCTACATTGTTCCTTGTTCCAGCCAGGAGATGGCACCCTACCCAAATAGGGCCCCGGCATAGTCACAAGAATATGGATGATGCAGGATGTTTTATTCATTTTCTGATGATGCATGCGTAGCAAAAGGCAGTAGGTCACATCTAGTTCTGAATGACCAACACGTTGTCCTGTTATAGCGTTCCGCCCCGCATCATCCCACTGATTTACTTGTACATCGTGTCAATTATATTATCCGAAAGGCCGCCTGAATAAATCGCCGCATGGCATCCAGGGTGAAGAAAGGAAAGGGCTGGCACAGCCAGATCGGGCGCGGGCAAATTGCTGTGACTTCCCGTACGCTACAAAACAGCTATTATTTTTAGTGGTTTTGTCTTTGTGCTGGTTTTATTTTCATTTTGTACATAGAATTAGAATTCTCTCTTGTCTGCATATTTCTTTTTTTTATATTTTGTATTATCTGCAGCCAGGAGTGAGTGTGCACGTGTGTGCATGCCCTCTTGTTTACACCCCATGTGCGTCACTCGAGGTTTGGCCATCTCCTCTGTCGACTGAACTGTGTGGTAATAATCCTGTTTAAACACGACGACGACAAAAAAAAAAAAAAAGTCCCCGGGACCCGGTTGATCTCGCTGGGTTTCAGAAGACCCCCACCCCCGCCGGACGGTTCACCCAACTGTCTCTAGTCTCGATATACACGCATAGAATGCAACATGTTTTCACACACACACACACACACACACACACACACACACACACACACACACACACACACACACACACACACACACACACACACACACACACACACACAGGGTGGTGTAAGACTGCGACTACATGCAGACGCTGACATTGGCCCTCACATGTGTGCACCGCTGTCTGGTGTCGTTAAAAAGGTCTGCATGCAAAGTCGAGCCACAACAAACCAGCGACTGACGTCACAGGCCCAGGGTGTTGGCGCAGCCCGGGGTAAAAATAGGAGCCCGGGCTAACGAGCAAGCAGGGGTCGTTAGCAGTAATTACCCAGAATGCCTGCGTCTGTGTCTGCGCGCCCGCGGTGGGTCGCAACATAGCCAGCGGCTAACGTCTATGTTCGGAAAAATAGAGACGTGCACGATGAAATAAGTTTAATTGTGCGCTTTTACAAATCCTGAGAAAGTCTTTACAGAGAATGAGTGACGCGGGCCGCTTTGAACACACGACGGGACCATGGTCACCGCTTGGGTAATGTTTGTTTGTGAGGTCCAATAAAGGACCCGCTAACTACTCTTTAGGCCACTTCCCTAAATGACTCCAATCATGTCCCGTCCACGTTACCTTAAGCCAGGGAGTCGCAGTGGGCCATTTGCAGGGAGGTTAAGCAGCCTTCTGCTGCCCTGGGTAGCCTGTAAACGCATAAGTCAGCCAGGATGCCAATGGCCCCGTCCATCCTATTTCCTCCCCTTGGCTCTCGCGTCACCGGGCGGTGGAAAGGACGGGACAACACCCAGACTGATCTAATCCAGTCTGAGATGGGGATTAATCAGAATATGGTCTGGTAACGTTACGGAAAGATAGGCATGGAGGGTTAGCGCTACGGCGGCGAAGGTCTAGCTAGTGAAGTTTAGGGCGGTGAGGGGGTTGGTGGAGGGGGCTGAAAGGGGGAGAGCAGGGGGGGGGGGGGGGGGGGGGTGCACGCTCTTAGAAGCCTGTCTCGGTTGATGGCTAACTAGTATGGGAGGGTGACAGACAGAGTGGTCCATTGCCAGATTAGCATAACAAGTCCTCCACTAAGGGGTCTTGCTGACAGGCTATGGGAGGAGGGGGGAGACCAGGGAGAGTGATAGGGGGGAGTCACAGGGGGGAGGGCAAAGGGGAGGGGTACAGGCCCCAGATGGAGGCAGACTCGCAGCAGCTGGGTGACTGGCCCTTACAGCTCTGTCCCTGTGTCATCTGGTGTGTGCGCGGGCCCTGTGCGTATGCGTGTGCTCGCGTGCAGACCGAAAGTCAGCTGGTAGACGAGTCTCAGTAAAAATCCCTGTCCGTCAAACGTTGTCCAAAACCCCATACAACTTGTCACTCATCTAAATTGGGATTAGCATTCTGTCTATGTGAATGACACTTCACAGCACCTTGTGTGTGTGTTGTGTGTGTTGTGTGTGTATGTGTGTGTGTTGTGTGTATGTGTGTGTCTCTAATTGGGTATCATTATTACCCTTCTCTGTACGGGATGGGTCTCTCTGGGCCAGTGGAGGGATTGATTGTGGATCTCGGCAGCTCTCTCGCCCCTGCTCTGCTCGGTGGCATTGACCAGTGTCTACCCGCCCCACGGAATAGACCAGCTATCAATGATGAGTATAATGATGGCGGTGATGAGGGTAGGACACAGTGGTCAATGTGCACAGTACATAGCACGCTTAAACGCTCCCGGATGCACAAAGGCACTTTTTTGATAATGGCAAATTGTGTTCTTTTCCCCTGGATCGAACGGACCCTGAAATCAATGTGTGTTCCTCTCTTCCGAGCTAAACGCTTGCTGTGGTCTGCCTGCACGGGTTCCCATGGTGCGACTGCGTGCGAGGAGCCGTTCTCATGGCTCGGTGCTTGTTAAGTTGGGCCGATAAAGAGTCTGTTTTTAACATAACAGGGCAGCATTAGCGATGTTGGCAGATAAACTGTCGAAAGGGCTGTTTTTCTGTTTGTTTTTGAACATTTGAGCGAGACGTTTTGGTCGCTCAAACACACACCGCGTTTACAATTCCACTCGATATCTCCCGTGCCCTTTTTTTTTTTTTTTTTACAAGGCTCGTTGGGTTTTTAATTAGTTGGAGGGGAAAGAAAAGATATGCGCTCGGGTGTAATTATATCGGTGGACCGCATGAGGCTGCGCCGTGTGCCTGCAAACGTTCTGCCCCCACTGCTTCTGCCTGGCGAGCGGTCAACTGCCCAATCCTTCAAGTCAATTATTCTATTGAGTGCTAAGACTCAATCCCCCTGATTAATAGCTGCCAGCCGACGGGCCGGCGATATGTTCCCCCCCAGGACACGTGCTTACAGTTGGGTTAGCCTGGCAGCAAACCAGAGCTTATTGGCTAGTCCAGTTCCACCACAGCCCGCACAAACAGCGTTTTGGAATCTCGAGATCTGAAATCATTTGTACCCAGCCAGCAAAGTCAGATTGGAACAACATCTGGCAGGGAGTGGAGGTTCCTGGTTTGGACGGAGTTATTTCGGTTGGTCACAAGCGATGATCTACGAACAAGCATATGGGGGGGGGGGGGGGGGGGGGGCTGCAAGCCTCTTAAAGGTAAACACCTCTGTCCCTCATGCCGCATGCCTAGTGTGTGTGCAGTGTTTTTATTTGCAAATCCAGTTTCACTGAAGCTCTCGGCCCATAAAAGAAACACAGAGGCCTACCGCCCGCACAGGCAGCTCATAACTCTTGGATATGAGACCGGAAGGACGAGACGACCGCCTCTGCGGCGACAGACCCGCTCCAGGAACACCCACACCTGCCCCCCTGAACGCGCCGTGTACACGCCGCCACTGAGACTCCACTTAGCGGCCCGCCCCGCCCCCGTCCCGCGACATGTCAACCCATGTTGTCACGGTGCATGTAAACATCGCGTGTACAAACTGCAACGTACACCGCTGCGCCTGAACAGACAACGGGGCGAGTTAACACGGATGCTCTCGTTCATCTCGCACACGCATACACCGACCACTTCAGAAAGGAACGCTCGTGTCTGTAAAAGGTTACAGGGCTGTAATGAATTGCCTTACTTTGGGTTTTTCTTTGGGTGTTTTTATTTTTTGTGTGTGTCTGCGCATGTAATGAAAAACGAGTTGCTAATTAATTCAGCGCGCCGCTACAAACACAACAAACCCAAATCATTTCTCTGATCTTGCTTGGCCTTCGCACACTTCATTTCACCCTCCTGTGTTCGTGGTTAATAGGCGGCATTGAAGCACAATGTTGAACGGGCCCCCCCTCCCTGCACAGTGTTTGATAGCTGGATTAACTGGGACCTCGTAATGGGGGGAGATGAGATGAAGGAGCTGGCTTATGTGTGTCTGGTGTGCATGGACCGTATGCACACTACCGGAAGCAGGCCACACACAGACACACCAGGGGCGGCGCACACAGGCGAACACACAAAACGTGCACCCGCATCAAAGGAGTCGCTGCATTGGGCTACTTGTACGGACTTGGGTCCTTTATCTCGTGACTATAATGCTATTGAGCCCGACGGCTAAAAATACAGGACAAAGAAGGAGCAGCAGGGAAGTTCTCCCCCCCCCCCCCCCCCCCCCCCCCACCAAACTTATTTTGTGAAGTTACTCTTCCCATTTCACCTGTTTGTTACGGCCCATTATCGAGTGTACTCTGCCTCAGCGGCAGAATTTGTTCCCTGTTCTCTCGAAAACGGGATATGACTCACCTCTATAAAATGTCATGTCAGGCCATTTGTGATCCTAATGCTTTTAATTATTAACCCTCGGCCCTCGGCCTGCGTATCCCATTACAGCCAGCGAAACGCAACGCGTCGCGCTGCAGACGGACAGACGTGGACCACGGACTCAGAGGTTATCGTTCATATTCATTACAAGGGGCGGTGATTAGAGAAAAAAAAAAAAAACATCAAACATCAAAAAACATCCGTGTCTCACAGTATCATCCTCACCCCCCCCCCCCCCCTCTTCCCCCTCACCCCCCCCCCCCACAAGGCAGTGGCCCTACGCAGCACTCGTCCTCCCCTAGGGGGCGTCATGTGGTCGCGAGGCGCTAACGATCCCGGCGTGTCACTCCCGGCGGGGATGGATGGGACAGCGCCGCGCTGCTCCCGGAGCTCAGGCGGCCTCATTAGAATTCCGCTTTAATCCGTCTCTGACAGGACCGGCCCGAGAACGCCCTGACATCCACAAACACCCGCGCACAGGCGCAGCGGCGCACGCGCACCGCGCGCGCACGCACAAGACACATTTCCACTCAAGTGCATGCATAATACTGCTCCGTGACAGACCCCCCCCCCCTCCTTCACCCACTCCTACACACACACACACACACACACACACACACACACACACACACACACACACACACACACACACACACACACACACACACACACACACACACACACACACACACACACACACGCATACACACACGCATACAGAAGAAAAGATACAAAGGCACACGTACACCCACGTGCATCCCCCCTGTGTTATGCTAATGGTGCAGTACTCTTCCAGGAGGACGGCTCTTCCATCATCCCTGTGTCGCTGTTTATAGAAATCCACTACAGATCATAAGAGCTTATTATGGGTGATTAGTTCATTTGAGGGAGGGAGAGAGAGAGTGAAATGGTGGGAGGTAGGAAGAGTAGATGGTGGGGAGGTAGGAGAAGCACGATTTTGACCGTCTCTCTCTCTCTCTCCTCCACCCCCCTTCTCTCACTTTCTCAATAGGCTTCCTTCTCTTCTGCCTGCCTCACCGTTTCACAGTTTCCTCTCCATCTCCCTCTTCCCTCCCTCTCTCCCCCTCTTTCCCCCTGTCTCCCTCTGCCGCTCTGCACGATACATCGATCAGCCTGGGGACTGTGTTATCAATAATCGCCTCTTTAGTCGTCCCCGCGAACACCGCTTCTCCACTAATGAGCCAGCGGTTGTCAAACTGCACTCTGTGTGGGTGTGGGTGGGTGTGTGAGTGTGTTTTGCATTTGTGTTTGTACAATGGTTTTATTTTCCTCCTCTGATCCACTGTCCTTAAAGTTAATCTTTCTGAAGTACCCTTTAATACCCTCTCTGAAAGGTTCAGCTTTCTAAACATCCCTTTAATACCCCGTGCCTTGTTATTTTTTTATATTCACAGAAATGCCCATTGTGTAAAATCCCTCAAACTTTATCCGTGTATAACCCCTTTAGTTATGGCCAAAGATTTAATCTTCATTCAAATACTTGAAGGGAAACCCGTTCAAATATGAATGAATGTAAATTAACATAACCCCTTCACTTAAATCCAGAGATTAAATCTTCATTCAAACAGTGGAGGGTAAACCGGTTGAGATTTAAATGAATGTAAATGAATAAAAAAAACTCTTGACTCTTCAGTCATGTTCAAAGATTCAATCTTCATTCAAACGGTGGAAGGTAAACCTGTAAAGATATGGCATCCGTTTGTGTTGTGATGTGTTGTGATGTGTTGTGTTGGACCATATGTGTTTATGATTGGTGTGTGTGGCGGCCTTATGTTGAGCGTGTGTTCACCGGGGTCCACTGCCAGCTGCCGCAGTGTGCGCTTTGGGCCTCATTATGTGCCCCTAATGACCTGCTGACAGTCACACACACACACATACACACGCACACGTGCACACGCTAACGTGCACGCACACAGAGTAGTGGTATTATCCCACACTAGACAGCGGCCTGGCCAATTATAGAAGAAGACGGGATAAGTTTGGGTATATTTTTGTTTATGGTCATCAAAATATGCACTGTAAACAAAAATACTTTCTTTTGAAGCCGACGAGAATTTGCTTGAGGGCATTCCTCCGTGGATGTCAGATTTTATGGTTTCAGCCGTTCACACCTCGAAGTCCTCTTTAATTATTAACACAAACATTATTAGCCTTTCAGTATTAAGAGGCCTTTCATTAGTGCCACACAGCACCCTGAAGAGCCATTTTCACAGGACAACACACACACACACACACACACACACAGACACACACACACACACACACACACACACACACACACACACACACACACACACACGCGCATTCCCCTTTCGATTAGTTAAATGGAAGATCTGTTTAAATGTACAGTTTTGCATAGTCACCAGGATTAAGTAAATTAAACAAGATTACCCTTTTGAGAAGGATTTACAGTTTTACCTAATCTATTACTAAAGCATTGCACTGTAGTCCTGCATTTCTACAGTTGTTCCTTATCCGTATTATTTTGTTACGTGTTCTGTATGTCTGTTTAGCCACGCTGATATTTTTTGATATAACCCCTGGCATCATCACCCAAATGAGCCACCATTCACCGTTTGAGCACTGCATCTGCTGGCTTAATTCTCATCATTATGCCTTAGTTAAGCCTAGTTATTCTACCGTGCGTGTTACCCAACAATGTTAATGTTGGGAGGGGGCCACTGGTGCGTGACGAGGGGGGCTGCACCGTGGCAGATGAGATCAGGACGGACTGGTCCCGCCCCCTTCTCTCCCTCTCCCTCCACCCTGAGCGATGGTTTGCTCCTGCGCTAATCGGTCACCGTCGACACAGAGGTTGGGGGGGTCCATGCTAAAACATGGCACGCTCCTTAAGCCATCAGGCCATGGGGAGGGACGCCTAATTGAACATGATAAAGTGTAAAGTTAATTACCCCTCATGCCTGTCACGATGCCCCAATGGGGTGTTAGCCCTGGGCACAGCTGCTCTGCACTGTGTGTGTGTGTTGTGTGTGTGTGTGTGTGTGTGTGTGTGTGTGTGTGTGTGTGTGTGTGTGTGTGTGTGTGTGTGTGTGTGTGTGTGTGTGTGTGTGTGTGTGTGTGTGTGTGTGTGTGTGTGTGTGTGTGAGAGAAAAGGCAAGACCTCCCTTGAGGGTTGTGGAGTGGATGATGGCAACAATCGGCTTTTAAAGATACTCCTGTCCCTCTGGTGCGGCTCTCTTTAACACGTCTGCCCCACTTTGAGACAACCCCTCGCAGGCAGCTGACCCACCCCAAACGCTTGACAGTCCAAGTCAATCACATGATGTATTTGTTATTAAGTGCGGCAATATCACATTGTTTAACATTTGCCCAAATTACCGTTCAGTTTTTTTTTCCTTCCCCCACTTACTCTAAACGGAAAGGCTATGCATTCCACATGCAAATTGAACATTTAATTATGTTTTCAATCTTGCTCTTTCGGAATGGCTGTGTTAGATTGGTAGTATTGTTCACGGTGCCGCCTATCAGCCCCGGGTAGGCATTAGGCAGCATTGCATGAGTGTCTAGTTTTGTCGTAGATTAATCTACTGTGTTTTCTCTATACTGATCTTTGGCACGGTGTGTATTGTGTATTTCCTGTCTGTGTGCGTGTGTGTGTATCGTTCTTGTATGCTTGTGTGTGTGTCGTTTGTTTATGTGTGTGTGTGTGTGTGTGTGTGTGTGTGTGTGTGTGTGTGTGTGTGTGTGTGTGTGTGTGTGTGTGTGTGTGTGTGTGTGTGTGTGTGTGTGTGTGTGTGTGTGTGTGTGTGTGTGTGTGTGTGTAGGTGTAGGGGCGGCCAGCCTGGCCAAGCTGACCTTTATGGTTGGCGGGCCGAAGGAGGAGTACCAGGCGGCCCAGGAGCTCCTCACCTGCATGGGAGCCAACGTCGTCTACTGTGGTGCGGTCGGCACTGGACAGGTGAACACACACACACACACACACACACACAGATACACATACAAATACACGCACACACACATACACGTACACGTACATGCACATGCACGTTCTTGCATACATACAAATGTATGTGAAACATAAATATGCGCATAAGGCAACGTGCTGCTTTTTAATTAACTGTCACTCACAACCCGGTTAGTGCTCTCTTTAACACACACACACACACACACACACACACACACACACACACACACACACACACACTGATACACACACACACACTGATACACACACACACACACACACTGACACACACACACACACACACACACACACACACACACTGATACACACACACACACTGATACACACACACACTGATACACACACACACACTGATACACACACACACACTGACTCACACACACACGCTGACTCACACACACTGACTCACACACAGAGTAGTAATGCATCAATCTCTCTCTCTTTTATGACTCCCCCGTCCACAGGCAGCCAAGATCTGCAATAACATGCTTCTGGCCATCGGAATGATCGGCACGGCGGAGACCATGAACCTGGGCATCAGGTACGCCAGGCGCTCTCTGACCTCCAGGGAGGAGCATAGTGCTGTCACTCAGCCGGGCCGGTCGGACACACTGTCTGAATGGCGGATTCTGTCAGATGTTTGCTTCGTCATCCTTAACTTGATCGCTCGGTTCAGATGTAGAGGTCATTTTACTTTTTTATTGGCGCAAAAAGTAGGTACACAACCTCTTCCATTGTGCCCTATTTGTTTTTGAAGCCAAAACAAACCTGTCCATACAAATCTCAAGTGTCATTGTGTAGCAGAGGACCATGCGGGACGTCTTGATGTTGAAGGCTAGTCAGACACTAACCTGAGGGCATTACAAGAGGGTCCAGTGAGTAACAGCTCTTAAACAAAGACAGATAGGTCGGTGTCCAGTGCTGAGTCCACTCCCAAATCACTGCCTAGAACTGTAGCAAGCTCTTTCAGAGAAATGGTTTAGTAGCTGCTAGACTCCCTTATCTCTGGTTGGGTTCAATAGCAATATATTTGATTCCTGAGGCATGTGCATGCGTAGTGTGTTTTAGGGCTGGGTAAAAATATCGATTCATCAATGCACTGCAATTTATTTGTTCTCGATTAAATTTCGATTCTTTTTTGAAAACTACTCTTCCCATCATGCAACACACATTTTCTTATTTCACCAACCCAGAGTTTAAATGGTGGGACGTGGGGTTTCACCATATTTAAATGAATAAAAATATGATTGGATAACATTTGTATTGGATTGGTCCATTTCACAAACCAATCGCAGTCTAAGGTATACATAGATTATGCATGCGCATACATTTATCAATGT
>NC_082403.1:11950573-11985573 GCF_031168955.1 Gadus macrocephalus
GGAGAGCAGTGTTTTAAAGAGACACAGGAGCGGCGGTTGCCTCTGATCTCCCCGCTGATACGAAGGGAGAGGGAGAGACAGTGGTAGACATAGGGGGAGAGAGAGAGAGAGAGAGAGAGAGAGAGAGAGAGAGAGAGAGAGAGTCGGAGGAGGAGTACTGACAAAGATTCGAGGGGTGGGGGGTGGGGAGGGTCTGTGGGGGGGTTGGGGGGTTGGTTGACGCCAGGGGTCACATGATTGCAGAACAAACTCATAAAAGTTCCATTAACCCGCGCGGAGTTAAAGAGGCCCTGTTTTCATCCAGAGGACAGCTATCACAAACAGAGCATCACCATAAAGCTGTCCCCCTGTCCTCTTCCTCCGTCCCCTGCGAGAGTATCCCTCAGTCACAAGCCCGCGGCCCGCAGGCTCCTTGTATTCTGCCCCCCCCCCCCCCCGCCCCCCCACTCTCTCCTCCATAACCCCCCCACTGCAGTATGCAGGCTCCCTCACCCTTCATGATTCTCTGCTCATCTCATGTCATCTCTCCCTGGCTTCATTTGCCTTATCCATGTCCAGACTAGAATTATGATTCCTCATAATTCCTTGCTTGAATCATGGGGAGAATTGATTTGACAACATGTACGGCCAATGCAGAGCACGTTGTGAGTTCATATAAGATATAAAATGGGTGGGACATATCCGAGGCAGGATATGATGATTCATTGGGGAGTTTATTGCTGATCGTAGACCGCTCGCTACCCACTGCTTGCTTTGTGATCCGTCAAAAGTAGCTTGTTTCCTGCTGTCCTTTAACCACCCGTCAGAAGTCCTGCCGTTTCTCTGCACTTATTTGTCTTCCTTGGTTTACCACATTCCAATTAGCCTGTTACCTAACTAAAAATAACACACAGGCGCACACACACACACACACACACACCCACACACACACACACACACACACACACACACACACACGCACACGCACACGCATACAAACAAACAGGAACATACTTCTTTCCGGGTTCCTTGCTCGTGAGTCACAAGCAGAGAGACGCCATAGGTCTGTCTCACTGCGTCTCTCTGTCTGCCTCGCTAAGCCGCTCCTCTGTCCTCCCAGCCCCATACTGTTTCAATCAATGCTTTGCCGCTGATGCATCTTGTATCACATGTCTCCCACCTACGAGACACAGGAAGGTACAGTTGCACAATTTGACGGAATACAAGATCGCAAAATGACAATCCCCATTGATCCGGTTAGGAGACGCTGCTCCCCAGTTCTAATGACGTTGAATACTTTTTTAGGTACTGAGGGCATTTCTTGGGCGTATTGGGATGCAATGCTGATAGGCTGTGAAGGATTGAGCACACACACACACACACACACTCACACACACACACACACACACAAACATCTGACCTCACTCCATACCTTCCATAGCCGTAGTTTTATAGGTTAGGGGGGAGGTCTATTCCAGGACAGGCAGTGTGGGTTTACTTTGAAATCGTCCATTAAGGCACTAAGCACGGTCTCTTCGCCCCGCCGCCGCCGCCTCTAGATCTGGCACCAGTTGCTCCCCCTGTCTCTCTCCCATGGTTTACCCTTATCTCCTCATCGGAGGTCACAACGGATGGACACACATACACACACATACACACAGATATATTTATATATATATATATATATATATATATAGACACATTTATATTATGTGCTTTGGCAGTGGGACCTCTTTTATCCTGCTCCACTATGAAAACCAACATTTTTGCATGCTTTGTTCCCACAAGGACTGAACTGCTGGCACTTCAGTTTTAAGTACTACACTCTCTTCATTCCGTAGCGATTGGCTTGGCTTGCACTGGTGTGCATTAAAGCTCCCCTGACCACCATGTGTGTGCCTGTTACTAGTGCAACACAGTCATAATGCACCACTAATGTGTGGAGCTCCTTTGCACCTCCAGAAGGACCGGGTGGACAGCGCTGCATGCTAATCATCATGCAGCGCAACCTGCAAACACCCCAAAGTGAACTTAACCAAGAAGCCCATCGTTGTGGCCAGGCTATTAGCCATTAGCCGTTGGGCTCACAGAAGCTATCACTGGTCAGCTGGTCCGAGGTAAGCCCTTCCTGGACCAAGGGGGTAGGATGGCGATGATGCGGTGGGGACGAATGTGAAGGAGTTTCTTTGGGGGGAATAGGGTACCCGTAGGCCCCGACACCCCGGTCCCCCAGGACAGGCCTGGTGGGCCGGCTGTGACGGTCACAGGACGGTGGGGTGGGGGGTGGGGGGGGGGGGGGAGGTAATGAGGATGCATCACCAGACCACTGAGGTGCTCCATCACAAGACACAGATGTGCACTCTCCACCCACACAAACACGGAAAAGCGTATGCGTGCCAGCAAGCTGATATGAAAACAGGTACACAATGTAAGGGCACATCTATTGCGGACACATCCACAAACTCCTTAAAAAAAACAATAATTGGTGAAATAGGTTAAAGGTAAAATTAGATAGCAAGCAAAGCAGTCGAACGGGGATGATGGGCACATCAGGCCATTCTTATCAGTGGCTGCAGTATGATGCGCAGTGTTGTATAATGGGGTGTCCATGCCCAGTCTCACTCGGAATAGGCTGGAGTTGATGTTATCTCACTGTTCTGCAGTCTTTTGGAAGGTCCTTTGGGAACAAGAGGCACAACTTTTTCCTGTTGCCTCCAGACCCGGCCATTGGCGAGCAGTATAGCGACCGGCGGGCTGTAAAAACAAAACAAGTAGTGAGGAGAATTGGACCAATCTGCAAAGCCATTGGCTGCTGAATCGGCCATAAAATAATAATACTCAACCGTAAAACAGAATGCTTATTGAATCATTTTTTAAATTATCTCACGATCTGGTGTGGTCCATAATAGGCAGTTTGACACGGAGCAAGAACTCATTGGGAAAGTGACTAAAGAATGAAGTTCAATTTAACAACTCGATCATTGTCAGATGCTGAGTAAGACTTTTGGGTGACTGGGCCCGCTATTAATAAGCTGTCGCTAAAACGTTATATGGCCATTGCTTGGACATTAAGTGACAATACATCAGATTTGCTTTTATTTCATAGTCACAAACGACTATAGTTGTGCTTTGATTAGGGATCCATAGAAAGTATAGAGTTAAGATAAGGTTATGCTATCTATGGTTTGCTTCATTTAGAAACAATAGACCTTTCACACTTTTGGTTCCTTTACACTCCCTCTTCTTATGCACCTGTACTACAGCAGGTTTTGGGTGAGTTCTCCTTAGAGATTAAGTAAAACCGTTGGTAAGAACGAATCGCTCTTGTTGGTGAATGTTTTTGGAACACATGGTCTCACCAAAAAAAGTTAACTTTTTCAGTAAAATGGGTGAACAACATAGTGGTAGTGTACAATCCTGAAACGAATAATGAGTCAGCTATTGCCATTCCTGGTACACATCTGAAATCCATCTTTGATTATTATTATAAATTGTATTTCCAGTGTAAAACATGTTATATATTTTTTTTCATTGATTGCCCTTCTGATCTTTGCAGGTAAACCAAATGCCTCACCATGTGTGTTGGCTCACTGCACACGCTATATCAAAAACATATTCCATAATCCATGATTTCCATAATATGGTGAAATGACGCCAGAGTGCATTGACCTTAGTCAAAATGAAAACTGCCTATGACTTGCATTGTCCTCCCCAACTGATTAAAGCACAAGATATTCCTTGGTTTTATCCGACAGGGCGGAATTTGTTCAACTTAGCTCCTTTCGTTCTATAATTAAGACGCTGGCAGATTTTAGATTGAGTCTCTTTCTGAGGAATAGCTCACAGACACCAGATTCCAATTAGAAGACGCGAGGCAACGCACACATTTAGCAAACATTGAACAATCACGTCCATCAATCAAGACATTTGGTGCTCGTGAAATGTTATAAACTTGACCTAATTTGACTTTATTCAATTGCTACACTTACTTTTCCATTTCTTTCCATCAGGGGAAACACAAATTGTCAACCTTTACTTGCACTATTAGTCCATGAGAACAAAGAGTAACCGTTGCAAACACATTGGATGAATCACCTATTTCATATGGAATGGCTAGATCCCATCCAAATATTTGGGATTCAGGACACATTCTATTTACTCATGTAGCATAATGTATTAGAGGCTAATATTGCTATTGTCCCTTTGTTCTCCATAACCAAAAAGATGCATATACTGCAGAGAAAGAGGTGCAACCTCTGCAAACATGCAGGTGGATTTATTTGTAATGTCTTAAGCCATTGTGGTTACCTATAGGGCTAAATGTACAGAATCTTGTTGTTTTCTTCAAAGGTACACCTATAAAACCACTCGATTATACAGACCATGCTGGAATAGGCCTCATGAAGGCCCTCTCCCCCCCCCCTTGCCCGTCACCACAACCTCCTAAATATCAAAATAGAGGCCAGTTTACAGGACCACATAACCTCGTTTGACCGAACTTTTGACTGCCATAGGACTCAATCACAGGAAGATCATACATTGGCATGGCCCCCTGAGCGAGGCACTAATGCTAGGGTGAAACCTTCCCATCTGTATCCGTAGAAGCCTGTTCTGTTCCCGATGCTTTGCTCCATGCCAATATTCTGCAGGTGTAGCCTACATAGGTTGTTACATGTTATATACAGTGTGGGATCTCAAATGGGAACAGAGCAACATTGGCTGCCTGTTTATGGAAAATGATCGCAGGAAAGAGAATTGCGGTTTACCTACAATAGAGAACTTCGTTTCCAACCTGCTTTATGGATATTTAATTCTAACATTGAAACAACAAGACTGTTCCATAGAGTCCTATTTCACATAAGCTATTCTGTTCAAATGTTTTGCCTTCCTCTACCTTGGCATAACGGCTCCTAGCAGCCGGGCCTGGCTCCATGGGCCGGGTCTGTGCGTGGGAGCTGTCTCCCGTGCACCGTAAATAATGTTGATAAAGACGCCAACTGAAAACGACTTTCACGCGTCCCCGATTGATTTAACGTGACCTCAGTTTCCAAATGATATTGGAAACCTGTTTAAACAGATGAAGGACTAAATTGTCTTGCTTGTGTCCGCATTAATCTCTCATTCATCATCATTACGGTGTGATTGGTCCGTCCACGCCTCCGCCAGCCTAGCGTTACGACAAGGGCCTGTAAATTAGAATGTAATACAATCTGAACGGCGGCGGCAGCAGCGGTGGTAACAGATCCAATCGGTGCGCTGTTTTTTTTTTTCTTCCCCCCCCCCCCCCCCTCCCCCCCCCTCCTGTCGGCGGACAGCTGCTGCGAACCGCCCCTATCAAAACGCATTGTGGTCGTCAGGGAGCTCGGGGGAGCGCCGTGCCAATTCCCGCTAATAGGATCTTATAAACCTGACATAATTGCTCTGACTATATACGTGAGATCGTTGGGAACATGTTCCAGCTATTAAACGGCGCGTTGATGCTATGGTGGGAGCCATTGAGTGACTTTAGGCTAGTGCGGGTGTAGAAAATGAGATTATAATGTATTGGTTGTCATTTGCCTCACTTTTCTTTTTGGCACGGATTGTGTGGTGACAAGGATTTAAGGATGATCATACGTGTGACCCTGTGCAGAACTTGTGTTGGGACTAGATAACCCACAATGTCGGGTTTGATGTCAAACCTGGCCTAGTGATATGTTGGATGAATGGGGCATCCTTTGGAATATTTCAGCCTTGATTCGTGCATCCCAGTGTACCATTTTATTATGCACCAACCAATTGCCTTGGTCTGAACACGAAGGAACATTAATGTTCCTGCGTGTTCCTGTATCCCCATTTAACGAAAGATGTTGCTTGATAACTTACATAAATCTGCCTTGTATTTTCGGCCCGAACCGAGCGGCTTAAACTGTGTATTATTCCAAACATATGCATTTTAATCAGCTTGGTCACACTTACAAGAGCTCCCGTTAATAAGGCCATCAATCACACGTGTGCGGAAGGAGGAAAAAAAAAAACGCTCAAAATGTTGTTTTCGTGTTCGTGTGTGTGTGTGTGTGTGTGTGTGTGTGTGTGTGTGTGTGTGTGTGTGTGTGTGTGTGTGTGTGTGTGTGTGTGTGTGTGCCAGGTAACATGTGCACAAATGTGTGGGACCTTCCGTTTAAAGGGGTTCGGTCTTCTGATTTAAATGCAACTTTATTTTCATTTACCTCTACAGAAATCTATTTTATTATTTTTATTTTGGCATACATATCCACCCGAAAGTAGTTTGCAGTTTACAGTTAAGATGGATGCCCAATAGCCTGTTTAATAAATAAGGTAAGAACATTTTCAGAGAAGAAATAATACACAACAATTGTTGTTGTGATGATTTGTTAGAATTACCCTGGTGCACCGCAAGCATCCTCAGCGATTACATTGCTAGAAAAAATGTTATCTTTAAAAGATCCCCTTCCCTTGGAAAGCATAAATTGTTTAAAAGCGATTTGTTTTCTCTTTAGAGCATGCCTCGTCGACTTCACAACATTCTAATTTACCTCAGTGGAACAAAGCCAATTAAGGAGCTCGCGGATTGCATGGGGCCACACAATCATTGATTTTTTTTCTCCTTTTGACATTCCATTATATTCAGACAACTAATTCTGACTTGTCTATTAAAGTGGATAGACAGAGAGGGGAGAGAGAGAGAGAGAGAGAGAGAGAGAGAGAGAGAGAGAGAGAGAGAGAGAGAGAGAGAGAGAGAGATGGGAGAGAGAGAGAGAGAGAGAGAGAGAGAGAGAGAGAGAGAGAGAGAGAGAGAGAGAGAGAGAGAGAGAGAGAGAGAGAGAGAGAGAGAGAGAGACACACACACACAAAATATATGATTTGCGTTAACTCGGCCTGGGGACCACTTAACTGTCGCGGTCAATTTCGTGTTGCAGCGGGATATCAGGGGCCAGACCTCTGTATTCTGACATGGACCACATGAGAGCTAGATTACTAATATTATGTGATCGGGGGGGATTGGACATCTGATTTAAATTGCATGTACTACTAGGCCTACATGTGCGAATTCGATTTCTGGTTTCATTAAATACCAGAAATATATTTATAAAGAGCAAAATGTCCTTTTATTTAATCCATTCTGGTCGATTAACACGCAATATGTTGCCTTTCATTTGACTTCAATGACAGAGATATCAAATTGTTTCATACGAAATGTAAATAAAATCGAGACAAGATTGTATACATTATCTGACTTTGTTTATTGTAAATTAGACGTTGAGAACAACCCAGCAAAAATAATCAAAATTAAATCAGCGCAGTGTTATTTGTCACCTTCAAATCAATGGTTTCCATGAATAACTAGGCCCCTGGAGCAGTGCAAAGCAAAGGAAATAAAAGAAGATAAATTGATAGATAGGCATTCAGTGAGATCACACACTTCACTCGGACCTCGCCTACAACAACATGGACTTATTATAACCTGTAGCCTAAGTGGACTGGCCGACGAAAGACGAGTGGGCTCGAGTCTGTGGAGGCCGGTGAGCTTCAAATGCCCCCCCTTGTTTTTGTTTCACATCGCTATCTGTGATTGTCCACTATATCTCCGACGTTCTCTCTCTCTCTCTCTCTCTCTCTCTCTCTCTCTCTCTCTCTCTCTCTCTCTCTCTCTCTCTCTCTCTCTCTCTCTCTCTCTCTCTCTCTCTCTCTCTCTCTCTCTCTCTCTCTCTCTCTCTCTCTCTCTCCCCCTCCCCCACTCCGGGCTCTCCATCCTCTCTTGAACGCCTCTCTCCTCTTCCTCCTCTTGCCTCCGTCAGGCTCGGCACAACGCTCCCCTGGCGCCTTGTTACCGTTTGGAAGAAAACGATCTCTCCTCGGCCACGCGAGGCGGGCAGAGCTCGGGCGTTATCATTAATTCAACACTCAAAATTCATCCGAACATACATCACTTAATTTTTTTCTTTTCGCCAACAATATGCACAATTCCTGCGCCAAGGGTCCGCCAGGAGGGCGATGGAGAAATGGGGGGGGGGATATAATGAGACGCCAAAGCATATTTAACACATTCCCTTGTTATAAAGGAAGATGGGAAGCATTATTCTCGTGTAACCAACAATAGCTGTAGGTCAATTTGGACGCGTGTAGAGATCCAGGAATAATGATGAAATGTTAACGTCATCCATCATGGAGATTTTTTTTTTTTTTCCTACAACAAAATAATATTTAAATCAATTTTGTTTATTTGTCCCATGCCGTCAAATTGCAGCTGGCTGTCTTGCTCTAAAATGTTTTTTTCTTACATTAGACTGTTGCACTGTAGGCCTATGTTGTTAATTGAAACCCCATGTTATGGTTGATCTTGTTTTAATAAAGTTATCCAACAGCGAAGTCTGACATGTGCTTGACATGGCTATGCTATTCGCATATTATATCCCATGCGTTGTATGCAATATTGCACTAACGAAGAGAGGACAAATAGTGTTGGTGTGTTTGAGGACGCATGGGCGCATTTCTCATTTTATCTGGTCATGGGCACCTCTTCTCTCTGGTCTAATGTCACTGAGGAGGACTTACTAAGAACCGAGGGGCTGAACGGGAGGAAAGCGTCAGTCCTGCTCGTTGGGGAGCAAACGAAGTCCGACCCGGGTGGCCTGGATGGGAGACCTCCCGGCTGACTAGAATGGCACGCGAGGCAGGAGCAGGGGCTTCCGCCGGGCCCGAGGCCGTGGTGGGTCGGACCGGGATACAAAGAGGGGTGCCTGAACGCGCAGAGCAGCTCGGGCCTCTGGTACGGATGCGACAACATCCGGAAACTGTCGAGGGACCTCAGGGGGCTTGCGAAAGGCGTGGCGGGGGAGGGGGCCGAGCCGGCCCCGACCCCCAGGTGGGAGTAGTAGTGGAGGGGCAGGTGGGACGGGAAGGGGTAGGGGAGATTCCCTGTGGCGGCGGCGTGGCTCATCATGTAGGTGTAGAAGGCGGGGTCAGCGGGGTGAGGCCACGTCATGGCGAGCCTCTGGCGCTTGTCCTTCATCCTGCGGTTCTGGAACCACACCTACAGCAGACATGAGGGGAAACAATGTAAACAATGAACAGAACAGAACTGACCTTTATGTTTACTTATGTTTTAAAAGAGGAAAGGTTGAGACGAAGGACTGACGAGGAAACGAAATTGAGTCTTAACGAATGTAGCCTTCAAGGCCTACCTCAGATAAATTACAAATATTTAATTTGCCATATAAAATGGGACGAAATTAATAGGAAGAGTAGACTATTCAATCAAATTCATCCTTGGTGTAGTCTAAATCCTTTGGTTGAACGTCTATGTAGTTAGCATGTTTAAATGTCTGATCAGATCACCAATGCGTCAAGTTCATGACAAAGATTTTAAAAAAAGAAGAAATTTTACCTTGATTGTGGTTTCAGGTAAATTCAGGGCAGCTGCCAGTTCGCATCTCCGGGGTCTGGAGACGTAATTCTCCCGATAAAACTCCTTCTCCAGCCGTCCGATCTGCTCCCGGGTGAATGCGGTCCGGTACCGCCTCATCTGGTCGGCTGCGTAGGCCAGTGACGCCTGGCTCGGCCCGTTCTTCCCCGAATCCGCATTGCCTTCACCCGGGAGGATGGGTGAATTAATATTTCGACCTGGAAAACAATAATAATAGAATAAAATTAGATATAGTTTAAGAAATATGACGAAGGGCCAAAGGATTCCCCAATTAGAGTGAAATAACATTTCAACACGTTTTAATTACAGCACAATATAACGAGTTATTTCGTTGATGTAGGCCCTGTTCACTCTGAAAGGATGCAAACGTTTAATGATTATTGCACCCTGTACTGTTTTAATAAACACTGTTCAAGCTTTTAATAAATTGTCTCTGATTGGGCCTTAAATTCTGCAACATTGCAAGTAGTCCAGGCTTAATTTGCATAGGCCTATTCTTAACACACCACACTATTTAATGATGCTGTCTCTTTGTTTGTCGCTCATTCATACATGACATGCTTGTAAGATATTATTAACACTAGGAATGTAAAAATTCAAACGCAGCAATATATATTTTAGCATTTTACGATATGCTATTTTAACTGAAGAATGTGTCTTTCATGCAAACTGAAAACTCAACCCATTGGTGAATTAACAGGCAGTGGTCCTTTCCCTTCCCTTTATGCTTGCGGTTCATGTAAACATCTTGTCCAAACATATACTTATTGAATATAGGCTTTCTTGGTGAGGAATCTAGGATGTGGCGCCGATTTGACTCGTTTAAAGCGGACAGGGTAGAAGTCTGGTTAACGTGTGGGTGTCAACCCAGCATGTATGTATCCCACCACACTTGTCACTTCTCATAACAGCTGTGCAGCATGAAGTGAAAGCAATTGGTAAAAAAAAGAAAAAAAAGAACAGTAGACAATAACAACAACACCCCAAAATACAGTATTAAAAAATACACATCCGGGGTTCAGAAGTGAGTTTTTGTCATCTGTGTATCTATTTGTAAATATAATTCCATCCATCAATTATCCCGGATAAAATGCTTCTAGCTTAATACCATCGAATAAAATACCATCGAGAATCAGGGGTTCTCCTGCAAAATGTCCTGCTTACCTTTCGATGTGGGGTAGTCCATGCTTTCTGGTGTGCAGCTGACGTCGATTTCCTCGTAGAAATCAGACTCTGTATCTGAGCTGCTGGCTTCTCTGTGGGGGCGATCGTTGCGGTGTCTCTCGCTGGATGAAGACACGTTGACCGGTCTCATGTCTGCGCACATATTCCGTCGTACGCTCTCCTCCATCTCCATCTCGGCTCTGTCCCGCGTGTAGGACGCAGCGCCAGGGCTCGTACAGTTCCTGGGGACCGGTTTCCCCTGCGGTTCCCGTGCGGGGCTTCCGATCGCTTCCGACAGATTAGACCGATTCTTGCCAACAGCCGTGCCATGCTGACCTTCCTCCGCGAGCATCACCATTTCCTTTCTATTTTCCATTACCTTCCCTCCTCCCCCCAAAAAAATTACCCACGACCGTGCGTGCGAGCTCAGCCTCAAGTTCGGGGACGAAGAATGAAAAGGATTTTTCAAACGAAGCGGTAGATTTCCGAAGCGTTACTGGAACCAAATCTCGGAGAGAGGCTTGTGAATAAATGAGGGATGCGATCCTTTCCTTGACCCTGAGAGAAGCGAGCGCTCCAGAGTTCGGCAGCAGCTCTGGGAGGGATCACCATTTGCCCTCTCTTCCTCTCGAGCTGTCATTCTTAATAGCGTAGTCGTCATGATGGTACACCGATGACGACACACATTGATTGGACGTGGGTAAACACAAGGAGCAATCACAACGGGGGAGAGATTCGGAGGGGATGGAGGGCAGATAGAAAAAAAAAAAACACCAGCCGGGGAAAAAAGAGAAGAAGCTTTTAGCCAACATGAAGACCCATGCATGTTGCCTTCTGTTTAAGGATGAGTTTGAGGTTTTATTCCCGGTCGCTCTTGTCTTGAAAACTATTAATAAAATATGCATTTACATTTCCGAAGACATTTCTGATATAGGCCTAGAGTGTATTTCTTTGAGGTCGTTATTTTACCCCAAACTGGAGGGGTAAAATTGCTGTAAACATGCTATGGTTAATATTTTACATAGAATCCACCTAAATGTGTTAGTTAATCTTTATATTACAATGACTGACTAATATCTTTATTTTATTTTTTTACTTCCTGTTTGGTAGTTTATGTATTTCGTCAGAGAAAATAGGATACACCAATGGTTGGGGGTAATAAATATAGAAAATTAAAAGCAATTAGTCTTTATTGAATATTTTGACAAAAAGTCTAGCATTGTTTTGGAAATCCATATCTACCTCGGTTTCTGTAGTGTATGGGGTAACTTAAAAATCCGAGCAAAGATATAGGCCTGGCACATTTGAAATTGACTGCACCTCTTATTAGTTGACGGCTCGCAAGGAATATGCAAATAGCCTGGATAGCCTATTTGGTTTTCCAAAACGGGTCAGTCTATCAAATAGGCTATAATGAAAAGCTCTCGTCCCTGCCGCATTCACACATGCGCAGTTAAAAGCTCTGTCGCACAAGGACCGTTATTAAAGCAACCATATAGTAGAAGTAAGTTAATACCCATGCCAAAGCGAATTAACAATGCATCCTTCTAGATTCGAGCTGCGTCCTTAAGTTATACGACAAAGTACCATAGTTCTATACTTCAAAGTAAAACAATAAAAACAATTAACAAATGCTAAATAACGTTTTTTTTTAAGGCAGGCCTACATGTGTTGCCTTAGAGATTAAACACCTCGATCAGGAGACTCTCTCGGGGGATCCTCTATAATTCCTGATTTACACTTAGACTGTTAAACTGAAACTTTGCAACTCCAGCGATTATTACCTCTTTCTAATAGGCCTATGTGGTGGTTCGTTTTCCCTTCCCCTAACATCTTCAAAATTCAGTTCATAATAAAATAACAAGTGAAACAGCTCTTTTGTGGACTCAATTACCTTTGTTTTTTATTCCAAATTGGACCAATCAAACTTACACCAACTGTGTACGGATGTAACGCGGAGGCTGTGCTCTAATATCGATGATGCTGTGGACAGTGACGTCACGTGGGTGTCAAAAAAGAGAGGAGAGCGCGCGGCGGAACGGGCTCCGGTTCCCCAGAAGCCTTCGCTGTCCTTGTGCGCCCTCGCCTGTCCAACAGGAGGACGACTCCGCGGCAACAGTTGACCCCTCCCCCAGCCGAGCAACAGAGAAGTGAGCAGAATTCCTGTGAGTCTACATAAGTTAGCCCCCCCCCCCCCCCTCCTCCTCCTCCCTCTCCCTCTCTCTTCTGCTCTGTCTTCAGCACTGTTGGCCTTATCTGTCTGTCTGCCCGTCTGTCTGACTGTCTGTCTTTTCCTTGTGGACCGTCTAATTTTTTTTTGCGTTTGCACCACAACCACACCTTCGCGCCAATGGTCAAATATGTTCCATGTTTAAACGAATCCAGTCGAGTTTGTCAGTCAAATCAGAGCACTTAGAAATACACAGTAGGCCTACTTCCATAACAACCCCTTTGTTTGTTTCGTTTTTGACCTTCTTAGGCTACTGACACGGGACTTTTCTGTTGGTCTATATCCATTTAGGAATATCATTGATTACATTTTCATGAAAAGAATTGACAGTAACTATTTAACCTATAGATTTGGTCAACGTTATAATCTGCTTTAATTTGTACATTTCATAGGAGATTCATGTCGCGTATAGGTAGGCTATTTCCAGTGACAGGGTGGATTCGGGAGCGATGTCTTTGACTGACACTGGGTTGTTTGGTGTTGTTAAGCTGGAGTATTAGGGAAGTGCAGTGCTCGGGGAAACAAATACAAATACCGTGAGAAAGTATATTATTAAACACGCATGTAAAAAAGTATAGGCACATAGTGGGCATCCCGTGATGAATACTGATTCCTAAACCAGGCTCCTGGTTATTGTTTAATCGTTAACGTATTTTTTTTTCAATGCATGAGATACTATTTGGCATATTGATACTCCACACATGAAAGATGCATTTGTTGCAGTGCATGTGCCATAATAAGTCTGAAGGGCACTGTATCTCGTGATCTACCGGGAGATAAAGATCAAGATTACCTTTGCGCAATCGAAGGATGACCTTGTTCAATTACAGTAGTGTCCTTTGTGTGTCTTAGATAGTGAAGGACACCGGATGGGTTTGGAGAGCTTTGTTTGCGCATTGTTAAACTATTTACCAAAGTATCATGAAGCATATTGCAATAATCGTTTAGCGTGCTTCATTTCTGAAGTATTGCCCACACCGCACTATAGATTACCATAATGTGCAAGCGGTCCGGCTCTTGGGAGAAGCAAAAAATTCAACAATAATAAAAACTCTGGACACCTTTATGTCGGTTTTCTCGAGCGTCTAGTTTGGGGGTAGATCAAAGAGGGGAGCGCCCCCCGCGGCAGACATTGCAGAATGCGCCCCTCGGTTTTACTAGGGAGGCCAACTTGAACTTGACCATGGAGTCTGCGCAGTGCCCATGTAATCCAATCCCGGCGGTGAAATACTTTGGCTTTTTACCGCAAAACCAGTTTTGATCAGAGCGTGCATAGACTTTGGTCAGAGTGTGTAATTTCTGTCACCATGTAGCTTTGGCTATAATTTCAACGAAGGCATGAGGAAGCGATGGGATGGAAGATAAACCCATATATCGTTCATGACTCAGGCCTCCCGTCTTATTGCTTCAACTTGGCCTTGAATGACGCAGTGGCCAGGATGTCAACTGCCTGATCACGACATATGCCTTAAGAATGCAAGGTGACTATACGTTGACTATACGGTTGTCAACCCGTTTTGTCGCTACTCACAATGCTTCACTGCGCGACGTCTGCGGATCCCTCTGCTTCGATACAGGGTTTAGCAAGCGATCAGGCGCGAATTACCCCCCCCCATTAAAACGATAGTATGGTGTGTGAGGTAGCCATGTAATATGGCTTATCACCAATTCAGTAGTAGCATTGCAACGCGCCAGGTGCAAGGCCTTATCACTTTACGAGTGCGAGGTTTACTGTTTGGTGGGCTTTACTTCCATTGCGTCTTGAGAAGAAACGCCGTGAGGTCGTTTGTTGTTTGTTAAGGTGCACACTGTCGGTGGAGGCCGTCCTCCAGGTTCGTGTCCATTGTGCTCGTGTCTATGATGAATCCGCGTTTGGATATCGCCTATCATACGTATCGTAGGCCTACCTGCGGCATGTAACAGGTTCGAGTGTTTATATCATCATAAGGTAGTGAGGGTAAGCTGTTTGTGGAACAGCTTCGCTCAGATCAATCGCGTTTATAATGATACGTAGGTCTGTAAAGGCTATCTTTTTTTAGCACGTACATTTGTCATTACGCAATAGGCTAAAGCTCAATGTGGAGAAGGTGCTGATATTATGGATGCCTGACAGAGCCAGAGTAGACGATGCCCAGAACTTTTGAATGTGGTTTGGGACTGTGCTCTACTTAGGCTACTTTCTCTTAACATTAATGGATCTTTAGATTTGTTAGACAATTCGTTTCCGATTAGTCCACCTAATATTTTGTTTTCCAGATGGCAGATCATGTTCTTTTCGGGCTCTCGAAAAATCGAAGGTATCGAAAATATTTTTGATAAATAATAGCCAGTGATTCGAAGGGCTACAGGCCTAGCCTATATACTAACTATTCCACAGGGTTCAGCTCGGCAGGCCCATCAATGCCCATTGTGTAACCAAGACATATCGTTTGCTATCCAATAAAATGCATAATCCATAAACCATCCGCACCATACAATATAGTATCGAGTATAATACATAGGCTGTATAATTGTAGTCCTTACCTGTACGCAAATTGTCTTTTTTTTTTATGAATAACAGCAGTCTAGCAGATATGTTTTGATTAATGACTCGTTCAACTTAAACTTAAACTTTAAAAAAGGCTTTTAATCTGGAACTATTCCAACTAAATGGGGGCTAAACTTTCGTTGTGGTGGTACTAACCTACCTTCATGGCACAGGAGAAGGCCTTAAGACTCGGAGGTTATGCGAAATGTATTTACCTTTGGTCCTTGGTCATTTCTGGCGTTAGGGGTCGTTTAGAGAGGGTCTCAATGTGAAGTGGATTAAGGCGCAATATAGCATACTAGACTACTTAATTACATTATGCTTATACGTAGCCTAATAATTATTGGCCTGCGCCTAAATGTATCTAATATATTTTCGTCCTTTACAGGTGTCTTTGCCTTTGTTTGCTTTTCCTTTTTTTGTTCGGTGGAAAATACAATGGTTATTATTATGTTATTCATTTGTCTTCCCCTATGATTGAAAGCCTATTCCCCCCCACATTTGCAAGTCTTTATGCAAAAAAAAAGGTGATTAGGATTCTGCATTCCCAGCAAAACCGGGTTCGCTTATGGAATCCCAGCTTGAGCTCAATAAGTGCCAGGTAGGATTCAGGCCTAAATTAAAGTCGTGCAGCTTAATTCAAGTTCATGATCGACCTCTAGGCCCACTTTATCCACGTGAGCTCCATGAACTGATCAGGAGCGCTCGCATCGTGCTATCATATTGAAACCAGCATTGCCGATTTGAACAAATTAAACAGCATAGGCTTGATTTGAATTGCAATCAAAATGGGCTTAATGTGACAATTACTTATCCATACCCGTCACATGCAAAACAAAAAGTCTTTATTGTTGCTCGGTTTCTATATAGGACAGTGCATGATTCGTTCCATGTAGCCTATTTTAATTATACCTTTAGATTTAATCAGCACTTTTAGTTTTAGTTGTAGGCCTATATGTTTTTATCTATCAGCCGTTGTGAGGATCCGTGCAGAGTGAAGGCCATTAAAGCACCTCGTGTTGGTAACTTTGACCGATAGCTAACTGACTGGACCCTGGCGTGTGAAAGTTGTTCCTTTCATATTGCGTTGTATTTTTTCCCATTGTGTAGACTGAAGGCTACACCATAAACATATTACCGAAACTTCCATGACGACATAGAAAGAAAAAAAACTCTTTTATCTCACCCCCTGATTTATTTTGATCAAAAACACACTTAGGCCTAAATTTCGCTTTTTTATATGACAACCTTCTATTTACCTAGCTGAACGACATATATTAGGACTATATATATATATATATATATATATATATATATATATATATATATATATACACACACAACTAGAGGCTATGCAATTTCTGAGAACAAACAAACAAAACCGCTAAACCGTGAATGACAGTGGCCTACAACCCATTGTTTCAAAGTGTAAACTATTAAGACATGCTGGTTACATGAAAAAGTATAGTATTATTATAGACCTCAAAGAGCGTTTTTGATAATTGGACCGAACAATTATGTTCCTATTTCCCATTCACTGCCTCAACACAGGGCATGTGTTTGACGATCTAGCAGGTAGGGCTATAGCTGAGGGTCTGGCCATGGGCGTATAGTTCTCTGTAGTGCTCTGTCTTGTCCTTGCTGCTGTTGTTGTATAAGCCTGGTTTGACCGCTGGCCTTGAAAAAACACACATCTGCGCTTTGCGCCGCCATGGTTACGACCATCTTTTGTTGTGATCCCCAGGCTCGGACCTGAGATCCCTGGGTTCTCCAAACAACCTTCTGAGTTCAGTCAAACCAACTTTGTCTGGGTTGTGGATGGAGAGAACAACTACGATGCTCGGATCATCAAGATGAAGTGCGATCAGGCCTGATCGTAGGCTGTATGTTTTCACTGAAAGAACATTTCTTAAAGCGCATATATAGACGAATAGGCGTACAGCCTACTTCCATGCATAGGTTAAGGAGACGTAGCGAAAACTGATTTGATTCAATATTAATAGGCCGATTGCATGTCAGTTCAAATTATGTTATTAATCCTAAATGAAAAAAAGACTATAGTACAAATAGGTTCTTTACAGAGTGAAGGCCCATTACTTGCCGCCAACTTGCACCAACTATAATTTGACCCACTTAAGCCAAAACGACTTGGAATGATTTAGTTCAACAATATTTGGACGATGATTCTGATGATGGTCGTGCAGGCTCATGCTTTTCAGCAATAGGTGAAGCATTTGGATAAAGAAATAGTATTTCAAATTTAAAATAGCGTAGTCCTATGTGTATCAACATTATGCAATACATATAGGACTACTTTGAATGAACCATTTATAAATAACCCTTATTTCGAACTTACATAACCAATTTCGCATCTACGCACTAGCCTATCGGCATTACCACTTTCGCTAAATGAGGTTTATTTAATTGGCTTCATATGGAATCCTGAAAATTAGAGAATAGATAGCTTATCTGTATTCGTTTCTGATCTAGAATAACAAACAAACGTTTCCTTATGGAAGATGATTGTGCGGGCAGTCTAGAGTTGACGAATAGGCCTATTTTGTTTTCTACTTGTTGCCAATGTGGCTTTAACGATTGTTAATGCATACATTGCAATTTAAAATATAAAGACATGAATCCTTATAGGCCTATATATTCTTATTTATAGAATTTTTTACATTTTTAATCATTGGTCTATTTCCACCTCGCCGTATAGGCCTACGTGCTGTAGGATATTTTGGATTATGCCAATATAACGTTATCGTTACTGGTCGTTGGTTGATTATTTACGCACTGGGTTTACTGTAGTCAGTAGATAGATATGTGAAAAACTAAAGGATTCGGTTGAAGATGTATGAGATCTTAACTGTATAACAGCCTCTTTTTGTTTAATTTATTTTCACTAATCTAGCCATACCAAAACTCGTTTTATGTGTGGACATTTGGGTCAAAACTTGAGTGAGAGCTACTCCAACTAAATGTTGAGTCGCCATAGACAGTATAGTCAGAGTGCCACTGGTCGTAAACACGTAAAAGCAGACCAGACACCCACACAACGACACGTCTATATTGTGCCTTCTTTTCAGAGAATACATCATTTTCACACGTATCCGACGAAACTCCTACAAACACACACAAACGAAGACATTCTTGTTATGTTTCGAACCCTAAATGGAAGCTTACACACAAGTCAAGCTACATCTAAAGCCGGCCATGTAGTGTAGTCCTAAGGTCTAAACGCTAGAACAAAAATGATAGTTAAAGTTAATGTCCTCGAAAGCTTTTATTCAAACAGGAATTCTCACCCTCCTTCCGCTCTTTTCAAAAGCTCAGACGTTCCTCCAGGACTGAATAGCCCCAACAAGCATGTCGGCTAGACAGAAACTTTCAACTTGACCTTGGCCTCCAGCCGTGACAACCGCGTATGCAAAAATACCTACAACCAAAAACCTTGTTTTATACATCCAAATGACTTGCGAAGGTCGTGATATTGACCAAACGGACTATAGTGCGATGTTAGGCCTATAGCCTCGTTTATTTATATGTATATTTTATTGTTCATGCCCTTTTTTTTGAGCCCGCGCATATACTTTAAATTATGGACACACATATGTGTGCTCATCGTCATAAACAATTATACATGTTTGCACACATAGCCGCAGTGCCACTAAGGCTTCACAGGCAAGCAAAATATATATTTTAAGTTCCTGCTTTCTATTTTCTTGTTAGTAATATAATATTGTAATTGTAATCGTATATCATTGATACACGTAGTTGTTATTGAGTGTGTATAATTGATATAGATATATATAGATATAGATATACGTTTTAGGAATTAAATGCATAGTAACACGTACCTTTTTGCATGCAGCTAAAGCATAACATGGCACGGACAAATTGTTGTATGGCTACGTAAAGAATCCATTGGGGTAAGGTATATATTTCACATTCAGATAGATCCATGTGGTAATAGGCCTATATATTTATTTCACGTTTAGATATCTTTCGAATCTACCAAGAAGGAGACTCCGATTGATTCAAAACAAAAGCTAAAACACAACATTTATTCCTTATTTTTGAGGGTTTAATTTATTCTTTACCTTATCACACAATCATCGCCCAATTTGTATTTAATTTGCCTGGGATTATCTCAATGAATGGATTCTTCCTTGCCAATGCAAAGTGCCATTATCGGTACAGTAACCCAACACACAGCCCAACATTTTCATTTAATTATCTGCGCTGGTAGATGTTTATCGTGCGCTTTGCATAGCCAGGTCACGTGGTAAACTCCTGGCCAATGACGGCGCAACCTTTCGTGCTCTCGTGCGCGTCAGAGTCATTTACTCTCCCCCGAATCAGTATCTCCTTTTCCTCAGTCTCTGGGCTTTTTTAAAAAGAGCCAGTACCCTTCAATGTTGGATGTCGTGCTATGACAACGTCACTGCTTCTCCGTCCGCGCTGGATCGACCCGTCGGTGATGTTCCTCTACGACAACGGCGACGGCTCCGATGAAGTGAGTAAGAACATGGAGGGCTTTGCTGGTGGCAACTTTGCGGCGAACCAGTGCAGAAATCTGATGGCGCATCCCCCGTCCCTGGCACCCAGCACCACATACTTGTCCAGCGACGTGCCCGCCTCTGGTATGGGGGAGCCGGTGAAGCAGTGCAGTCCGTGCTCGGCGGCCCAGAGCTCTTCCAGCGCCTCGCTGCCCTATGGATACTTTGGCAGCAGCTACTATCCGTGCAGAATGTCCCATCACAGCAGCATGAAGTCGTGCGGTTCGCAACCCCCCTCTGCGTATGGGGATAAATACATGGACTCCTCCGCGTCTGCGACTGACGACTATACGTCTCGGGCAAAGGAATTCGCTTTCTATCCCACGTATCCTTCTGGTCCGTACCAACCTGTTCCGAGCTATCTGGATGTGCCCGTGGTGCCCACTATCAGTGCGCCGTCGGAGGCCAGACACGAGACCCTGTTGCCCATGGATAGCTACCAGCCGTGGACTCTCACCGCGAACGGTTGGAATAGCCAAGTGTACTGCGCCAAAGAGCAGCCACAGGCAGGGCATATCTGGAAATCCTCTATACCAGGTAAGATTCAACACTAAAACATGGCATGACTGCTTTTGTTTGATTTGATTGAGTATTCATTTTTTTTTGGGGAGGGGGGAGGTTGGGGGCAAAATACGTATAATGTTGATCAGAATCCTCAAAAGTGCACAGCTGCATGGCGAACGTTGGTAGTTTTTCTTAAGGTGTCTGTGTCTGCTTTTCGTTCACCGTACAGACGCGGTGTCCCACGCAGCGGGGGACGCGGGCTCATACCGACGTGGACGGAAGAAGCGCGTGCCATACACCAAGGTGCAACTGAAGGAACTGGAGCGAGAGTACGCCGCCAATAAATTTATCACCAAGGATAAGCGGAGAAGGATATCGGCTCAGACTAATCTCTCCGAGAGACAGGTTACAATATGGTTTCAGAACCGACGTGTGAAGGAAAAGAAAGTGGTCAACAAAGTGAAAATAATCAGCTAGATATTTTTTCTTTTTGGCGGAATATAGGCCTGTCCATTGGAAATTAATACATACGCACGGGCGCGCACGCGTGCGCGCTAACTCCCCTCTCTCTCTCTCTCTCACACACACACACACACACACACACACACACACACACACACACACACACACACACACACACACACACACACACACACACGCACAATGAAACAGTCCACAATTCTGGATTTATGGATTGGGAGGGCTAACTTTTTTCGATTATTTGTTTGATGCACGTGATTCACCAGAAGTTTTGGAACCCAATTTCCTTCTATAATGCTCGGTTCTCTCTTTTCCTTCGTGTTGTAAAATATGTTTGACTGAGTCCGCATGTGGAAAAATATATGTGACATTTCTCTCTGAGCTCAGGAAATCAGACCTCATGAAGGCTGTCCTATGCCATTGAGATTTTACTTTTCCAAGTTTAACGAGAGTGTTAAATGCGGAGGTTCACCGGATTACATAAAGCATTTGGACTTTTGGTACATTTGACTAATAATAGCGTCCAACGCCTCTCCAAACAAGCCACATGGTTTACTTCCAAGATTTGTTTTTTCAAATGGACCCATGCTTCCGTTCATATTCAATATATGGTGCAATTCTTATTATAATGCATAGATAATCGTCCGGAATATGTCTTCATATTAATTATTGCTTTTATAATGTGTGCCTATTCATGGTTGTATATAACGTAAATTTCGGCATGGTTACTATCTTTGTGTGTTAAATATTTCTGTCTTGTCCATCCAAATAAAATATGGACAGTGAATTATAAGGCTATTATACACTATGAGTGGATTTTTAGGTTACCTCGGGAAGCGTTTATATTTATTAATGCAGGCCAATTATTTCATTGTTGTCAAACTTCCAAAATCCGCGGCCTATTTCTTTGTCATTAGGTCGGTCTATGGTTGTTTCAAATGGTTGTGATCTAACAATAGGCCAGTTAATTGACCTACACAATCTTTGCACACAATTATGTTTTTAAATGTATTATCATTGACCTGTTGAGCAATCAATTAGCTTTGCTTTACACCTACAGAGATCACATAGTGTAAAGAGCTGTACAGCTAGAGATGTGTGAGCTTCTACCGCCACCCAGTGGCTAATCAGGCGTATTGTGTGTCAATGAATTTCTTTCTTTTTTTATTGAATTCCAGTAAACGTACCTTGATATAACAACTACCAATGACAATGATGAGTACACTGCTCATTTATATTGCTTGTATATAATATTCTATATAATAATATACTCTTGGCTATGGTGACACGACCCAGAATACAACTAGTGTGGCCTGCGTTGTCTCGGTGTTGAGAGGTTAAAACGTCGCAAACACGCAACGATTTGTGTAAAACAACATTGACGACGACTTTGGAAATGTTCATTTACGGACTGTTCGGTAAGACAGTCATACCGTTTTAGAATTTTTTTAGAGTAGACCTACTTCCTAATAGGCCCACTGGACTCTCAACATAGCCGACGTGTCGAGGTTAACCTTTATGGCTACAGGCCACGGTATCCTAAACCCTAAACCCTTGAGGTTGTGGACTATTGTCCTGGTCGAATGTATGAGCTTTATAAACAGGTAAGCCTATTCGACGTATGAAATAGAAAATCCAGAACGAATAAAATATATCTGTTCCTGTAGGCTGCAGCAGGGCTCAGTTTGCGTTCAAAAGACGGTCGGGTGTTTCGGCGTATCGCCGCAGATTTCAGAACCAGGCCTAACATATCAGAATTTAGAAAGACGAGTGTTAAACACTTTGTGTCATACGTTATTGTTTTTATTATCTAACAATACAATTCATTTAATTTTTTGGGATTATTTAAAATGTACCCCTTTCATCCAAGAAGAAAAAACGCTATTCAGTTCAGTGTAACATGGGACTACACGATATCTACATCTATATCTATCTATATTTTATCTATGTATCAATAACTATATCAATATCTAGATAGAAAGATATATATATATACATATATATATGTAAATATATATATATATATATATATATATATATATATATATATATATATATATACACATATATATATGTAAATATATAGATAGATATTAATCGATATAAACATCTAGGCTATATAAATTCACATAGATAGATAGATATAGATATATAGAGATGTATGACAAAGAGAAGCTATTTATCATAAATGTATATTATCAAATGTATAATCCTGTTATATGATTATGGGATTACGCATAGGTCTACTCCTCTTCATAATATTTGATATAGTCGACTACCACTTACACTATACCAGGCCTACTGTAGACCTGTATGAACAGACACGGTCGCACAATAATGAGCGTATGAGAAAACTGTAGAGAGAGATGTTTTATTTTATCTAACATGTATAACTGAATACATTTCATGAATGTAGGCCTAGTAGACACGTTATGTGTAACTGACCCTATTCGCGTTAGAAATGTATTTGTATCCACTTTTCCAAAGAGTCACCTCTGCATTTCATTCTTTAGATTGCGGGTATTCACTCTATATTATTGGATCACACATTATACAATTATAAGACAATGCTTAAGTTTGCCGTCGCAACTTACTTACTTATTTATATATAGGCTATGCAAGATTGCTTCACTTAGCCTATGTGAAGCAACCTGTTAGTGTGTTTTCAACTATTCTTGTACTTGACAGAAACTAAACACAGGGTTGTTGTTTCGGACGAAATTGTCTTGTTATTAGAGAAAACTAAGTTAGAAATTTCAGTTTAAAAAAAAAAAAATAATAATAATAATAATAATAATAATAATTAAATTAAATATTGAATATTGGTGATGCAGTTGATATTACAGGTTGGCCTATCCCTTTACTTTGACACCAAAACGGATACACCACCAGTATACAAAATATAAAGGCCTACATAATCTTATATAGCCTTTAGTAAGATAACTAGATTCTTAAGCGTGACTCTAGTTGGGACAGTTGATTTTGGTCTTTTATATTTATAAATCGCCATAGCTTACGTTTGTGATTTATTGAAGCCCATATAAGCGAAGAAGCGGCAGCTATATGTCAATTGGAGAATAAAAATGAGTGTTGGACTAATACATGATTGAACTGCAGGTTTGGGGTAGACATGTTTGACGATCACATTTTGACCACAAACACGCGAAATCTGAGCCACCGCAAACGGCCCCTGGTCATACGTATGCACAGCGGCGCGCGCAGGTGTTACAAAATAATCCTAGGCTGCTTCGGGTGTATTAAAGGGCAAGACTGGAAAGTGTTACTTCCTGTACCATGAAATAAATAAAAGCTGGAAAGGGGACTGGGTTTATCCTCACGGGTTGAAATGACTCGAAGCTGGTTGGCTATGTGTATAAGCAGAGTAGCCACCCATTGGCTGGTGGTGAAGCAAAACAAGCGGTAACTCCCGCCTTCATTCCAAGTTTGATGGACAGCCCTTTCCCCGCCCACCAGACGCTCTTTGCCCAGCAATGCGTTTTTTTTCCAGAGCTTGGGCCTGTGTCAAACAGGATGTTGAACTTGATTCTCGGCGACAACGTGAGCTCTGCTGCCACCTTAAGGCAATTTAACGCAGTACATCACTTTGTGCAAGAGCGACATTATAGTATAGTTTTCGGCCGCTATTTCGATCTGGGTATAGGCCTACTATCACTTATATCTTATATTCGATTATTTTAAATCATATATCATGCATCATTTTGTTTTACAGGTTCCACTGTTTCTCGCCTTTTTTTGTTGCTGTTTGTTTACAAATGTAGTGGAACGCTAGCAGAAAGAAAATATTGTCATGTGTTTTTCATTTGTCAATCTATGGTTTTATTATCACGTGTTTGCGCACACAAGCATTCTGTAAGAAAGTACGAAAACATGAGTTAGAATGTGATAAGGACCCAAGGAGACCCAATGCGAACGCATGATAATCTGGTTTTAATGGTGTGTTCTGGATACCCACCTTGCGTAATAACGGCGCTGGCCGCCCAACCCATGACACTAGGAGTTGGTCTGAAACGTAATCGTGTAGCAGACCAACCTAGACGGCCATCCGCCAAATGAACAACGCCATTGTTTCCTTTCTCTTTGCAGTTTAAAGCAATCTAGGAATGCTTTGCAGTCCGTTAATGTTTCCAATATAGTAGGCTACCATTTTGTGTAAACAAAATATTGCTATCTAAATGAATGGTGACTAAATCCATCCCATAGGCCGCTACAATAGACACATCCGTACATTGAAATTGCTCTGCTCGTTATATAGTGTCCATCAGACGAAATTAACATTGCAACCTATACAATGTGTAGCTCTAATTCTGCAGCAGCCCAGGACGGCAAACGAGGTTTGAATGTTAGCTCCTTAAGAGACTATTATCAAATGTTAGAAAAAAGGCAGTCGCTTGCTTCAACCTAGATCCTAATTCCATCTCCAAAAGCCATTAGCCATATTTCTTGGTCAAATCCGATCTTCTGTTTGTAGAAGTTGCAAGTTTCTATAGGCTATTACCTTAATTGCCGTCTAGTTTGGAACATTTATTTAAACATTTGTGTACCTACGTCATTGTACATCCTTTCTACTGTATTAGGTTGCATATGGCTCTATCTCAGACATTTAATAACACATGGCATGGATCTGTAGGCCGTCTCGTCCCGTCTAGTCATTGTCGAATGTATTTTGCACTCTCAAAAGACTAAGGCGATATTTTTGGCCCTCCGCATGTATTTGCATTGAAATTTGGTAGTCTTATAGCCTATGTGGACTAATTATTGAAATTTTCCGTGATGTTGAACGTGTCTCGTCTATGTCCTTAATTTGAGGTTATATGAGGCTACGATGCAAAAAAAAAAAGAAGCAGTCTGTGGATTTGGTCTCGTTTATATCTTTTGTGTGGGACGGGTCTGGTAGGCTACGACACATTTGTAATCACTGAAGCGTCTGAAGTCTTCCCCGAATTAATATCATTTAACATAAGCCAGCAACCAATACCAGAAAAGTTACAAATAACATTCTGCTCGTTGATACAAACATTAGTTTAATATATTAAAAATATCTTACTCCACGAAAGAACGAGAAGACGAAACGTGCACCGAAACGGAGGAGGCGCGTAATATAGAGCTTATAGGCCTATTTGTTCCCCGAATTAGCCTACTTGATTGTTTTAGACAATTTAAACAACACTTATATATGTTCAAAGATTGAAATGCATATTTAGTATGTATTTCCATAGAAATTTGATATAAAGTGTTGAAGATGTTGCATGAAATTCCAGAGGATTATCTCTCCTCTTCGGTCCTCAATCGCATTTTTAAAAATGTGGGTTTTATAGGCTCCCAATACAAATCAATTAACGGTATGTGTCTTAATATGACGTTGAATAAAGTCCAAATTTGACATTTTCTTTTCCAATGTCGATTAGACGAATGTCCCTCCCTTTGACCGTGGAGTTGAGCTGACTCCCCGACGCTGCAGCGTCCTTTCCTGGGTGGTCAAGTCTCTTCTCTTCGACCCGCTTTTGCGTCACCTGTGGATAAATGGACATTTTATAGTTAATAATAACTTATGCCAGATGTGTTAAAACGAATGCAAAATAAATTCTGAGTTAGAACTGTTTTTTTTTTTAGAACTCTTTTTCAAGACGCATCAGCCCACTGTTACCCACAACGAAAACAGGACTGACTGATTCACCCGATTACATTCAAGTTCAAAATGGTCGAATCACAATATGTTCTATCAGCCTGTGTTACACACTGATCCCTTTGATTTACAGGAAGAAATACTGTCCAAACCAATCCGTCGGAGGCAATTTCTGGATGTTTTGGATTAACAACATGGCAAGTTTGAGCTCATATGAATGAAAACCACAGCTATGAATACCATTCTAGCTGTGAACATACCTTTTAAGGATTTTCCTCACGTAAGGCTACTTTCACTTGTCTTGGACCCTCTTATTCAGTATAAGAGCAGCCTTCTATAAAGTGTGTTTGGCTTAACTCATTTGGCCGTCACACTATAATGTTTGGCTTTTCCAAAGCCATTTTACATGTTACAATTATCCGACGGTAGCAGCTATAGGCCTATAACATGCAGTGGACTTAGTGCCGACAAATGAATGAGGCCGGAGGCTTTCCATTTCTTTCAAACTACAGCTTTCTTTGAAAAATCCCAAGTGTGGCAATTTAGCCTTACTTTATTGTCTTACGTCGCTGACAGCGTGAAACTGTGCTACAGAAGCACCCCAGACGTAATTGTTGTCTTGTTGTCTAACAGCGTTTTATGGCACAAAGGTAGAGGCTGTCGGGAATGGGGTTGTATTCGTGTTGCGAACATCAATGTTAAAGGGAGGTTTTGGATGCGTTTTACGTATTTAAAACCTGATCTGAACGTGCCTAATTGTGTTTAGATAGATTGACCAAAGAATACATTCGTTTTTGCAATTAATTTCAATTAAATACTTACTTTTTTGTACGATTTAGCATTTATGTCAAATTCAAAAGAATGAGCAGCATTGGTTGACGTGATTCCATGAATGCAATTGCCTTAAAGCAATATGTAGGCATGACCTTTCCCTCTCCATATGATACAAATGGATAGGTCTGCTTTATAGATCCATGCAAAGTTCATTACATTTTTCGACATTGAAATCTCTTCATACATATATATATATATGTTTATATTCATAAATATTTACATATACATATATTTGTCCCCTTTGGAAAACTCTGGCATGCAAGCCAAATGTAAAAGCAATCAGGAGCCTTCATCCGGGGCATGCTGTGCCCTTAAATGGTGTCAAAGTCTTGTATAGGACTCTGCGGCTGGGCAGCGGGCCTCTCCCTCCCCCGAACTTGAAGTCGACCGCGCAGACAAAGGTTTGGCTTTGAATGCGTTCAAGCAACAAATCCTATTCTTGCCTAATTAAAAACTACATCTTCACTGATCACAGGCTTAATACTTGAATCTACACGATTGTCCTCGTGCGCATGTCAACGAGAGAAGTTGACGTTTTACATATAGCCGATATGCCTTGCCCACATTTGCTTGTTCTCGTAACATTCATTTATTTCACAAGGGATGGGTTACAACATTGTTTTAGTTAGCCAACTTGGTAACTGCATACAGTGACAACAAATACCAAATTAAACAATACATTTTTTCTAATTATCCAGAAATATAAACAAAAAACGTTTGGACAATGTTATAGGCCTACCCGTAGTTATACAAACATCGCGTATATGCGATTCCTACCTGGTAGCTCCTGTGTAGTTGTAGCATGTGGGAGCTGTGTGTGAATATCTCTCAGTCCGGTTAGGTGGGACTTTCTATCACGCATGGCCAGTTGTGTGGTGTCTGGCCGGGGAGGAAAAGGGGAGCAGTAGAATACTATAGGAGCTATAAAAAACACAAGTCTGTGCAGCACTGGCTTCGCTTTCCCTGGGCATCCTGTGCTCAATTGCAGCTGAAAAGCTAAACACAAGTCATAGAATTTGTCTGGATTGCCCGGGAGAGGCGGAGCGTGTGTTCCCAAACACCGTGGAGTTGTTTGTGTCAATACAAATTCTCCAAATAAAAGTACCCCATGGACATGACCTATGAGCACGAACCGTGCATGGGGTTAGTCTGTTTCACACTGTCGTAGCGGTGTTAGTAGCTACTTCAGGGTTCTAGTGAACGTGATAGTTTGAGATTGTGTTACACGATGTCGTCGAGCCTTGATTTGGATCCGTGTGTTTATGTCGCTTGGATTCGACTGCGGTATAGGGCCATGGGGGAGTCCTAGCTCTCCTAATCCGAGCTCAGAGCTCCCATTCACAACACATTAGAGTCAAGTTGCAGCCCGGTGCAAAGCTAGTTCCACGGTGGCCTCTTTGAAGTGCTAAGAACAGAAACCAATGAGTGCGCGGTGTGACAGATTATCCGATTCTTAAATTTGCTGTTAACGCCTGGATATTTTTTTAAGCATATCAGCGAAGGTTTTTATCTATTCTGCTGCTACACATACAAAACATATATGCATTGCAGAATATCTTAGATAATTGTCAAGTAGATCTTCCCTATAGAAATTAATTAGGCCTACTCTATAGGAAATTGGAAGAAGAATTGACATTTCTTCCTTTTTTAAATAACAGCCTGCACTGGAATGGTTAGATGAACAGCATATAGGCCTATCACATATAATTGAACTGTGAGCTATGTTGTTATTTAAAAATAGGTGGATATAAAAACTACTAAATGAATACCAAGAACTAAGAATTCTTATCTCATGGCTGTAACATTTTAGCCTGAAAAAACTAGAAAGAGTACTGCAGTAGCCTGCTTACCCATAACTTCAGCAATGGCGCACGTTGATCGAATAAACCACATTTGTTGTTGGTTCTGTGTGTGTGCGCGTGTGCGTGTGTGTGTGTGTGTGTGTGCGTGTGTGTGTGCGTGTGTGTGTGTGTGTGTGTGTGTGTGTGTGTGTGTGTGTGTGTGTGTGTGTGTGTGTGTGTGTGTGTGTGTGTGTGTGTGTGTGTGTGCACGTGTGTCTGTAGGCTATTATTTGGTCCTCAGTCCAATAGGCCGCATTTCAAGCTATGCTTTGTTACCCAACCCCGCTTCACTATTTATTATTTATGCGCTTTTAAAAACAAATAAAGGCCTAAAGGCTAGTGTATTTATGGGTTGTTCAGATTGTAAAGCAACCTTCAAAACTTTCCGTAGTTGACGTTGTTTATTTTGGTTTGTTTTTGTCCATGTTGTGTTTATTTTTGGTGTTCTTTGTTTGTTTGGTTTTAAATGTGTTTGCTAATCTTTACAATAATATGTAGACCTATACACAAATAACGACACGTTGAGTGTAGTAACGCCGAAAATCAACAGTCAAATGAACATGACCCTGAACCAAATCCAGTAAACTGAAGGAATGTATCTATAACGATATGCGCAATGCATGCGTAAAGAATTCCTATTTGCCTATAACTAATATTTACATAAATAACATACATCAGTAGATGTAAGTTAATTTATAATAGGACAATGAAGGGTGAGAGAGTGTCTTGAATCACAATTAATTATGCACAATTTACATGTAATTGAGAACTTAAAGCTATCACCACTAGCACTTCAGCAATTGGTCTAGTAATGACATTGAACGAAGCAAAGGTTGTTCTTCGTCTTTCGGCTGGATATGTTGTTATTTGAACAACGATCAATTTATAGTTAATCCGATTTATATTAAGGGATTAATTTTAGACCATCGTAGCGATAAAATAATGTCAGGCTTCAGGAAGCAGCAGGGTTATGCTTCATACTTACTGTGTTAAACAGACACACACACACACACACACAAACACACACACACGTACACGCGTACAGACGTACACACGTGCACACACACGCACGCGCGCACACATACACCCCCCCTCCCAGCGCACACACACGCACACACACACACACACACACACACACACACACACACACACACACACACACACACACACACACACACACACACACACACACACACACACACACACACACACACACACACTGAAAAGCTGTCAATTTCTGTCGTTGGTCACGTGACCTACGCCTCCCTGGAATGGATGGAGATGGCTCACCACGTCAGCCTACGTCTCAAAATTTCTGCCTCGCGAACCTGCTTCAAAGAGGCACGAGCCACGACGATACAGAGCCATGTTAAAGGCGGCTAAAGAGACGAACCGCAGATAGAGCAGTGGCGTAAAGGAATGATGGATTTTGACGAGAGGGTCCCCGTCGGATCGAACATGTATTTGCCTAGTTGCACCTACTACGTGTCGGCGGGGGCTGATTTTTCTGGTCTGCCCTCGTTTTTGTCCCAGACCCCGTCTACCCGCCCCATGACATACTCGTACTCCTCTAACCTCCCGCAAGTCCAGCCCGTCCGAGAAGTAACGTTCAGGGACTACGCTGCTATTGACGCGTCCGCTAAATGGGCTCACCGTGGAAATTTGCCCCAATGCTACACCACTGCAGAGGATATGGTGCACAGAGACTGTCTGTCTGCACAGTCGGCGGCGGTGGGGGACATGTTCGCCAAAAACAACCCTGCTGCAGCCTACCACCACCACCACCACACGGGCACGGGCTCTGCCTCCAACTTCTACGGTAACGTGGGTCGAAACGGCGTGCTTCCCCAGGCGTTCGACCAGTTTTTTGAGACGGCATACGGCAACGCGTCAAACGAGAGTCCCTCGACGAACGACTGCTCTGGGGACAAAGCGGCGACCAAGCAGCCCGGCTCGGCGCAGGACAGCGCGCCGTCGTGTCGGGACTCGGAGGGCAAGGAGCCTCGGGAGGAGACCAGCAGCCCAGAGTCATCTTCCGGCAACAATGAGGAGAAATCGAGCAGCAGCAGTACGTATTAAGTCAGCGCCTCGGTTATGAGAGAAAGTTTGCAAAGTAGCGCACTCCTGTTAAAATGTTTATATGCGGTTTTATAAGCATATAAGGTTTATAGAGGGCCTGTAGATTCCCCCCAACAAAACTTTGTTATAAACTGCGGGATCACGTGCTTGGAATTGAAATTGGCCGTGACTGAACAGGGTGCTGTGTTTTCTAGCCACTAAAGTTGAAAAAAATATGAATGTGATTCCATGGTGTCTTAATGTCCACAACGGTGAATCATAAATGTACCAGTTTCACGGTTTCCTAGCTTTAAAGGAAGACTTGGAATGGAATGAGGGTGGTGCCTGTGAGGATTTCGGTTTGGTAGTACGACGACCTTTTGTGCGTTGAGTGTTTTGAATATTTGTCTTCACACTGTAGTTTTAATAGGAACGTCTTCAATAAGAATTTGCATTGGACTCGTTTGTGTGCAAGCTTTCCCCGGTCTTCCTCGATAAGGTCAATGCTCAAGTGTAATCTCCGGAAGGGAAGTGGAGCAAGCCACTGGTCAATAATTGCATGACCTATTACTATGCTATGGCATGAGGTTTAATAAATAATAGATCAGGGTTGATAATATCATATAATATATTATATCTATATACGATATCATGTAATATTATAGCCTACATTCTGTCTGTGTGTTTGTTTGTTTTTTGTGACCGATACCTTCTGTGTCTCTTTCTCTGTCTCTTCTTTTCCCCGTTTTAGGTGGACAACGGACGCGTAAGAAAAGGTGTCCTTATTCCAAATATCAAATCAGAGAACTAGAGAGAGAATTCTTTTTCAGTGTGTATATCAACAAGGAGAAGCGACTGCAGCTCTCTCGGATGCTCAACCTCACCGACCGACAAGTCAAGATTTGGTTTCAGAATCGTCGAATGAAGGAGAAGAAATTAAACAGAGACCGGTTACAATATTATACTTCCAATCCTCTCCTTTAGGATGTAAAGCCCTAGAGCAGTTACCGACATGGCTGCTGCAGAAGTGTCCGTGTTTCCAGACCGCATCCGAGCTGTGAATTTGCAGAGTAAATTTTGTACAACAGTGACCGCAGCAGCCACCACTGCTCAACGGTTAATTTCAAGTTCGAGGACAACGGTGTAATACTCCCCTGGTTTGAAACATTTCAAGAATATGAGTAAAAAAAACGACAATACTTCGACCTCACTCTTAAGACCTTGAATATGGACTTCATATGGATTTTAGTCTGGCTCAATAAGAGTTTACAGAGGCCTGGGTGGACATGAGACTTGGGATCTCCGACGAAGACGTCTCGTTTCTTTGGTTTTCTCTTTACGTGGACATAATTACCAGTCTAAATTGACTGATTCTGTGTATTTTGTAATCAAAAAGTTTATTTTATTTGTTCTGTTTTTGAATCAGAAATGTGGTAGGCCTAATATTGTGGCTTTATGATGATATATGATATATTACTTACATCATTTAGACGGACTTTGGTGTGACCAAATAATGCGTTTGAGCGGATGCGAATGTAATGGATGTGTTCTTTTTTTAAATTGTATTTATTTTATAGCCAATTGTTTACTATTGAATTTCGTAGTAGGCCTACGACAAACTAATTGAAAAATACACCGGAAGAGAGTCTACTATTATTCCGTGTTCCTATTGAGCAAGACAGCAATCCGATAATTTTCTGTCTGGCGGCAAATATGTTTTTATCTTGGCCTATATCATAAACCACCATAATCATTTAATACTTATTCATTCAACGTATTGAATAATCCGCTATTGAAAACGCGATAACAAGTTGCACTGAGATATACGCCTACACGCGTATCACAAGCAACGCAAAGCAATTTGCCTGATTCTTTCAAGATATCTATTTACAAGATATATATCATTCTTTTATCAATTCATAATTATTTGGAGTTTTACAGTGTAGGCTAATTATGAACAATAAATACATTTAGCCTTCTATTGTGGCACGGCTGGGCACGAGCGTTGATGCATTTCTTGGTTTGCCAAAAATATTCTGTATTAGCCTATATTATATTTCCAAATTAAAAATGAAAAGATTATCAGAACATTTTGTCTTGGTTTGTATTTCTGAATCACTGCTTTTCCTGTTCAAGAATGTACCCACGCACATGACTATCCGTTGAACAGTCAAGCTCATGGCAATCCAATATTTCAATAACAGAACAAAGCACAATATGGTACAAACATTTATGAATGGTTATTTATGTATTAGGCTTTGAATTGACAGACAACAAGGTATGCCTGTGACATTATTGGCACATCAAATAGGCCTGTATGCTAAACCAAACTGGACCTCCCAAAGACAAGAGGACTCTCTCTGTGTATGCCTACTTTATAGTTGTGTGTACTAAGCTAAATCAAATAGCCTACATTATACATGCGTAATACACTAAGCAATAGCGTCCTATGTTTCCTGCCTGCTATATAAATAAAAAATAAAAAAGTTGCCTTAATAACATATATTTCTTATTAATCAATTCAGATAGCCCTGTGTTGCGTTGCTGTGTGGGTCTGCTTAAGAAGCCTACATTGTCACACCCTGCTAGTGTACGGTTCAACGACACTCTCCTTCAGCGAGCCACGCCATATTTGTTGTTGCTATCACTGTGTTTATGAGGGCTCGCCGCAGTGCATTGGCGTTCATATATGACAGTCGAAAGGGCAATAAACGCGAGGAAAAAGGCTGAAGTTTATGGTTGCCTCGCTCTGCCACAGTCCGGCCTTGCTTTGCGCATCCTTTACTGCGCGCAGGAATTCCGTCCCTAATTACGAGACATCCTCCTCGTTGCCGCAGCAACGCGGTCATAAAAGCTGTCTGAAAGTCTGGAGCATTTGTACAATTGGAGTGCAGTGCAATAAACCGTCTGAGAACCAAGGTTATTAACTGTGTTACCGGGGAGGTGAGAGCGACGACAGGGGAGAGGACAGATAGGAAAACTCTCTGCATGTTGGCCCTCGCGCCTTCTCGCCATTCGACAGCGTTGTTCCCATCGCTGGGTTCCTCCGGCTCAGAGTAGAACAACACGGGGAGCGACTGGGCACGAGGCCCTGGCTTGGCTACACCACAGGGTGGCGCTGATGGGACCAATGTCACGGCCGAGGATCTTTTTGTCTTCGCGCACACAGTAAGGCTATCCACAATATCGCGTTGATACTGGGAAACGTTTGTTAACATAATCTGCTGTCGGCCTTCGCCCATTCTTTTCTGCTGCCAATCCATCATTATTGTTTTTGGTGGTGCGTGGGGTAGCCTACACTAAGTACCCGACTACGTGTGCATTTGTTTCTGCTGCTAACTAGGCCCGTACGGTAGGCTAAGTACAAGCGTTCCCGGGGGCCCTAATAAGGTAACACATCTGTGCCAAAACTCCATGCTGCATGTGCTATTCATTTTGCTGAGCTCGGCTTTTTATGATTGAGTGTAGGCTCGTTCTACCTGGGTAAATTTCAATCCCATAGCCTGCAACCCGACGACGCCTGATGGCGCTTTTCTTCTTTCGGGAATGTTCTATTGCAGGATTTCTGGACCATTCTGAATGCCTACATCAGGGGATTTTTTTTTTTTATCAAACTAAATTGGTTGGTTTAATTATCTGGGTTTTTATTACCATCTCTGCAAATGTTCATATTTTTTAAATAATCAATTGTAACGAGGTTTGATTTCCTTAGGAAATTAAAAAAGTCCTATGACTTGCGTGTGTGGGTAGGAT
>NC_082403.1:11993073-11998073 GCF_031168955.1 Gadus macrocephalus
ATTGAAACCCTTAATGAAGGCTAGAATTAGTTTTCTTTCAATAATTAGGCTAATATCTAACTTCAAATGTGTAAAAGTGCTGCGTATGTTGTATTGAATGGGTTCAGTTTAAAGAAAAGATTATTATATTCTAAATTAGAGACATTTAGGCTGTCATAAAGACGATTATATCTATATAACATGTAGCAATTAATAACTGTATTGGAATTATGCTTAAAAGGTAGATGTGTTTTTTATGTGTTTTAATAATCTATGAGGGCTTCGTTTTGCGTAGGCCTACTTTGTATGCGTAAATATATGATGTATTTTTCGGATATAACCGTCCCTGATTCCAATTATAAATATTAGACTGACCATAGGTCGATATTCTAAATATTAGGCTAATTGCTCTTATTCTAAAACCCAATGTGTGTGTGTGACTGTGTGTGTGTGTGTGTGTGTGTGTGTGTGTGTGTGTGTGTGTGTGTGTGTGTGTGTGTGTGTGTGTGTGTGTGTGTGTGTGTCTGTGTGTGTGTGTGTGTGTGTGTTTGTGTGAGTGCGTGTGTGTGTGTGTGTGTGTGTGTGTGTGTGTGTGTGTGTGTCTCTGTGTCTGTGTGGGTGAGTGTGTGTTCATGTATTTGTGTTGTGTGTGTGCGCGTGTGTGTGTTGGTTAGTGTGTGTGTGTGTGTGTGTGTGTGTGTGTGTGTGTGTGTGTGTGTGTGTGTGTGTGTGTGTGTGTGTGTGTGTGTGTGTGTGTGTGTGTCTACATGTGTGTTAGTCTGTCTTTTAGTATTTAACTTATTTACGTGTGATGAGAATAGCTTGTTAACAGGCGCTGTTATTGGTTAATGGAAGTGATAATAACAGCACAGGTCAACACAAGGGATTATGATGTTTGCTTTAATAGCTCGTCAAAAACCTAAAGGAAATAAGGTCGGCGGTCGACGTACAAAATAAAATATGAGGCAAATCCGTCTAATGACAAATCCAATATATAAAAAATATATATATTTTATTAATGTGTGGCTATGCAGCATCTATGTATATTTATATGTATTATACTGATGCATTTCACATTAGTTTATATATCACTTTACTGCAATGGTAATTAAGCCTCCAGCTTGAAAGGCCTATAGCATTTCTATTCAATTTTTTTTCTTTTCCTATGCCGATAAGGTAAAATTAAGAATTACAAATTGATGAATGCCTTATTTGTTATTTTAGATTAAAAACCTATGACATACATTTGTTGTTTGAATGTTTTATTTCGCACAAAAAACAATTGCCGTAACCTGTGAGCCTTTCATGCAATCCGGCGCCACACTATCACATGGCTATATTTTAATAATAATAATAATAATAATAATGGATTGAATTTATATAGCTCTTTTCTAGAAACTCAAAGACGCTTTACAGTGAAGGGGGGACCTCTTCATAGTAGTTTTAAAACTACTATGTCTTTTGATTCAATGCAGAATTTGTTATATTGTTGAACAATTAACTGTGTGTATCGTAAGGCTGAACTTTCTCTGTTTCTATGTTATAGTCTATCTATAGGTCTATTCTTTATGTTTCACTGGTCCCAGTTTCCACGTTGAATTTAGTCCGGGGATTAGGAATGTTTTCTGCACTAGCCATCCATACGGCCATCAAATGGACGTTTGAAACACCTTATTTCTATCTTTATTATAAGGTTATAGCTCTGTATAGTTTTTAGGTTCGTAGGTTTTCACCAATGCTATAAACATAGACCAATGATGACATTTTTGGGCGTAAACCGCTATGTGTGTGATACTTCTAAAGGACGATGTTCGATAATCCATGTGTTTTGGAGAGGGTCGGTCTGTATTTCAGGTCCTGTAAAGTACCTCGTAAAATAAACCCTTCTTAAACACACTGTATAATTTTGGATTGGTCTACTATGTGGTCATTTGAACACACACACGGCCTAACTCGACATAGATACATTTCTCAACATTTTGTAATTTCCCCATCTGATAGATTTATACGTTAGATTCTAATCCGATGTTAATTATTTGCCTTAAAACTATAGGCCGTTATAGGAGAGAACCGCGAGCATTTAATAGTCACTAGGATTGATTTATCCTTTATTGTTCAGCCTTTATGGTCACGTGCGCCTTCTCGCCCAATGGAACCCGAGTCTGCCTCTCCACTACGAGTCGACTGTAGTTCTTTGAGGAGTCAAGTTGCTACTTGATTTGTTCACATTGATGTTTGCGAGGCAGGGTTTAGTGAATGTGCATGCATGTGTTGGGTGAGCGTTTTATTGTTGTTGTTGTTGTTGTTGTTTGCATCTGTATATGAGTGGGTACATGTTTGAGTATCTTTGCCATGTCGACGTCCGGAACGCTAACTAGTTACTACGTAGATTCACTAATCCTGCCCGAGAGTGAGGAGCTCACTGCGCCCCGATACCCTTCTGCTCCGGGGGGGCTACAACAGTCAAGGCAGTCCGCCTCCATCAACGACCACAATGATATTGGGACCTGCACGTTTTCCACCAAAGCTTCGGTATTCAGCCCGTCTTGGAGTCATGTCCAGGCGCCGTTCCCGGGCTCCGTGTATCACCATCACTACGGGCACCACCAGGGCTCGGTCAGCGGAGACAGCGATGCTCGCTACATGCAGTCCTGGCTCCTCGAGCCCATGTCCGGCTGCTTGCCCATGTCCGGATTACAAGCGAGCCACAATTACGGGATCAAACCGGAGGGTCTTGCAGCCAGAGGCGACGGTGCGCTCCCCGGTTCCCACACGGCGCTGCTGCTCTCCGATTACGCCAACGGGACGGTGGCGACATCGCCGGTAGAAAAGGACGCACCACCGCTCCAGGGAGGGGACATTAAGGGCGAAGGAGACGTCAAACCGGCCCTCGATCCAAGTAAGTCGTCGCTGCCAGGCTTTCCAAGTGATGTTTGTGTCGCGTAAAGCCGTGGGAATTAAGGTGGGCCTGCGTGCTGGAGTAGACGGAGGGGAGGGGGACGTTTTGGGAAAATGACCAAGCAGTAGCGAAATGGGATCCGTCTCTAATGAGCCTTGCTAATATGTTAGACCTTTATCACCATCGCCTCATATGATATATTTGAGGTTTCAAATGCAATAATATATGAGAAGTAATTTGCAGGGTAAATTACAAACGGATATTGCACGCCCATTCTAACAGCATAGCCGCCTAATGTACCCCCCCCCCCCCTCCTCCCCAAAACAGAAAATAGAAACAGGCTTATTTGTTGTTGTTAATTATTTTTGGACAGTCAGCTGGGCCTCACACCAGTTTCGCACCCCTCTTTCCAGATAACCCCGTGTCCAACTGGCTCCACGCAAGTGCCACGAGAAAAAAGCGCTGTCCGTATACCAAGCACCAGATCCTGGAGTTGGAGAAAGAGTTCCTCTTTAATACGTACCTGACGCGGGAACGTAGGTATGAGGTGGCCAGGCAGCTAAACCTCACCGAGAGACAGGTTAAAATATGGTTCCAGAACCGTAGGATGAAGATGAAGAAGTTTAACAAAGACGGCAGACCGAAAGATGAATAACACGAACAATATATTCTGCAGCATGGGCTACTACGGCTTGATGCGCTAAAGCTCTATCCTCTGCTGGACCATCTTTTTTAAACATCTTTGTTATTGTTTATTTTTTGCCCACAACAAAAGCTGTTAGGCATATTTGTCTTATAAAAAAACGCATGTCGGTTTTAAATGTAATGCAACTGCCTATATTGCACAATTTGACCAGTGCCCGTTTGTTGATTATGTTGGAATCTCGAGTCGCGTGTTAGTTGGCCTTGCCCCTGTGTTAGTTGTATGGATGTTTATAGGTGTGAATGTGTGTGTGTGTTCACTGGTTTGTAGCTATTTGTTGTCTAACTCAATGTCACTGAGCGTAGTTTGTAGAGTGTAACTAATTTTATTGATGTATGACTCTTATTGATAGTGCTGCTGTTGGAAAAACTGCAGTTTTAATTTAACATCTGGAAATCAGAATAATCGCATTAGATGCATCGGCCTTTTAAGCATAATTCCAATCCAGTTATTAATTGCTACAGGCTATAGAACTATAATCTTCTTTTTGACTGCCTAAATGTCTCTCAACTACCTACAATAACCTATTTTTTTGCCAGCGATATGTGCTTGCATTAGATAATGACCAATGACTGAATTTCAGGGAGTAATAGTATTTGGAAAGGATATACTATTTGTTAGAGGGAAGGAAACACTGTAGTGTAATTAATAAATACCTCATGGTCTGATGACCCTTCAGATTTTTTTTTATTTGGTTCACAAATGTAATTTGTACTTTATTTATTGAATAAAACAAATTATATCTGCGAATACATTCCCATCGCATCTCCAAGCCCTGTCGTGTATAGTTACTTTTGTCGTCACCTAATCCGACACACAATGCTCTACTTTGGCTAAGCTAACTTGAATATTATTTTAATGATGAGAGTATGTTTAAAAATGCTATGCTAATCGCTGTGCATGCTTGTGTTTGCGTGTGTGTGTGTGTGTGTGTGTGTGTGTGTGTGTGTGTGTGTGTGTGTGTGTGTGTGTGTGTGTGTGTGTGTGTGTGTGTGTGTGTGTGTGTGTGTGTGTGTGTGTGTGTGTGTGTGTGTGTGTGTGTATGTGTGATGTTTGGCTCGGATGTGTCTCAGATGGATTTTGAACCGAGTCGAGCAGCGGGTCTTGGCAGAGGATGTTGTTAGCTGTATACAGCCATAAAAGACAATTACCGCTATAACCGTTTATGGGGTGCAAAGCGCTGCAAGGCGAGAGGACACAAAACAAAAAAGACATCGACGACTTCGACAGCTGAGGCCTAACATTTTTTGCCTCATAATTCCTCACTGACAATTTGTATTTTTAACAAACTGATTATGGAGGATACAAACATTGACGGATACAGCGACCATATTAAAAGTATTTAAATTATTTTGTGTAGATACACACACACACACACACACACACACACACACACACACACACACACACACACACACA